>NC_051164.1:105365559-105601962 GCF_013339745.2 Dermacentor silvarum | reverse complement strand
CAACAAGACGCTGTCGATGGTGTTCAAGGCTCGCCGATTGACTGAATATACGGTGAAAAGGACTGTGGAACATGAAAGACTGGACGCCGGTAAGTAATGCCATGGGGTCAAACATTGTGTTTAGCGGCGCCGCCTGAGTGGGGTGAAACCGTGGCACGGTTTGTACAACGTGCAAGAAATTTCGGGTTAAGCAGAAGATGCCCGCCCCGTCTTTAGCGTTACCAATGGCTATCGTTACCCCCCATGCCACCAGGCCTACCGGTTCTGAACGATGTGGCCGACTTAGCTCACGCTACGTATATCCTGGCATAGCCGAGCTAAGCCGCTGCTAATTTGCTTTTCGACTTTATCCCGACCAGCTTGGCTAACCTTCTTTGCTCTCATTCTACACATTTCCCTTCTAGGCTCTCCAATTGCGCTTATAATTTTTTGCGTTGATTGTTGCGCTGTCCTTACGCACTTCTCATGATTTCTTATACTCCAAATTTCTGTTGCATATCCAGCACAGTAGGATGCTTTCTTGTCTACTTCCATTCAAGGATAGGGGTAAGCTGACGGTCATGATATGGTAATACCGGCCTTGTGCATTCCATAAATTTTTATAACCGGTACATTTCGTTTTGTGATCAGGGTCTCCTGTGACTGATTGAATCAAATAGAGGCAATTTAGCATAAATTCTAGGGGACGACTGTGAGTGCGAAGTCTGGATAGCTTGCCAGGCCATTAACAATTAATCTTTTTGTGCATACTCTCAAAGTGATTACATTTCACAAAAAAAAACTTCTCGACTCGATGTTTACTAGCGTTTATTAGTAGCATCATGTGATGCGTACGCACACCATATCTTCAAGGACGCTGGGATGATGCAGTCTTCTCCCGTTTTTTCTCATCGTGATTTTCGTTTTTGCGTTGTCAAAGCCGCTAAAATTTCCATTTGATTTTCGATTAGAGTTCTAGCAAAGTTATCTTGTGCCATGTAGAATTCTGTATTCTAGTGCTGTTTAACACGTTAACATTATTGTCCTGTGCGCTGTCAGGACCGTGCGCGCTATTTCATTTTTCCACCTACCATCCGACGGGACAAATTACGTAGTTATAAATTTTCATGGCTGAGGAGGGAGGGGCTAAACTAATTATTTAAATTATATTTTGGGGTTTAACAGGCTAAAACGACAATCTAATTATGAGGCACGTCTTAGCGCCAAAGGGCCTCGGAGGCAGGCTCTAGATTATTTTGGATCCCCTGTTTTCCATTAATGCGTTACACTAGCGTTTTTTTATTCCTTCAGCTTTGAACAGCGGTCAAATTAGCCGACATCAAACCCGCCCACCTAGATCTCAGCAGTGCAACGCTAAATGCATTGGCTACCACGGCTGGTGAGTGTGTTTAGTAAAATTGTGTGGCTTTCATGTAAACAAGGAGGCAACAGGTCGGGCTATTGGGTAATACAGCTGAACGCTTCTGGAAGCGACGAGCATGCTCGCCGATTTTACTTTTCCATACGCTTTCTTCGGCCACCATGTTCTAAGAAGGTTCTGCATATCATACTAGGATTATATCACGTGCGTGTTCTGGTGCCACACTGATTGTTGTTTATGCCCATCTCGCAATCTCGGTACCGAAACCCTCTCCTTTACGCAGTTCGCTAGCTGATAATGTTTGATTTCTGTGGAAGGGGTGGACGTGGAATACGTGGCCGGCTTGAAGCAACACCACCTAGATAGCACAAGGCTTGTTCCACCTCTCATCCATGACATCATACTACCTGGCGCGAAATTTCCATTTCCAAGGCTGACGTGACGATAGCGGTGATGTCAAAAGCGCTGTTGTTTACTCGGGAGCATCCCCGTTAGATTGAAGGCAGCTGTGCCATAGATAAAGGAATTCAACAACAGCGGACACTTCCCCCCAGCGGCCGAACTGACTGCAGCGCGCCAAGCGGTCGGCATCAATCAACTTCCGTTTATGTTTTGGGCGCGCGCATTTTGACCGCCAGCTAGCACGCCAGAGGCGCTTTTTTTTTTTTCGAGCGACCGCGCACGGTCTATTTGCGGAATCGGTTTATTTCAGTGCGAACCATCTCTCAAGTTCCATCGAATCTGTGCCAAGTGCAATTTCACAAATTATACGCAGACCCCTTGTGAACTGAGGGAATATTTATTTCGATCTATATAAAAGCTCGTTCCGCGCTTTTTGTGCGTTCATCCAACGTTGTGACTCCAGCTAGGTAAGCAGTAGTTGCCGTATGAAGCTCCACCGGACGGCATCAGCTGAAAAAAAAGTAAATTACAAGCATGTTACATTTACAAGCATGTAACAGCATGTTACAAGCATGTGTCATTTTGGTATTTAGACAAAGGAATACTGCTTGTAGAGGGGAACGTGCGAAAGCGGTGAATGGGCGGCATTAAACAAAAGCAATTTGCTTTTATATACATGGTGTAGGAAATACCCGACTCATCCCAAACAACACCACAAAATATGAAAACATCTGATTTCCAAACATTCCCCATTCCCGGGAATTATTTCGTGCACTTTAGCCGCACAAATACACAGGCGACTTCGCGCTTCCAAAACTTGGCCTCGAATGACGCGACGGTACGCTACATACACAGATACGAACGCAACAGAGCCTCCCAGCCGGACCATGCTAGACGTTCGCAGAATGCCTTCTACTTGCACTCAAGACAAATGCGTGGGTGCAAAGCCTGTTTTCAGTCCTTTAGAAGACGGAATTTTCGAATTTCTACTTTCCGGTATGTTCCGCGGCGTTATCTTTTGTGCGTTCTGCCGTCGCCAGCAACAAACTCCCATGTTATCACTCTTGGTAACCGCCCATCGCGTTTTCGACAGGCGTGAGTACCGAAAGAAGGTATAGGTTGTTACGGGGCCACAAAAAGGTCACAAACTTGTCCCTCTAAGATTCATTACACGCCAAACTAACCTTGTCATCACGGCCGAGCTGCTTATCGCTAACTGCGTCACAGCGCCCTGTGCGGCCAGTGTGCCTCAACAGAACCGAAATCCCCTAGGAAGCGTCGGCAACATGTCCCAGCACGATTCATTAACTCAACTTAACTGCGCCAGGACGGCAGAGCTGTTTTTCGTTAACTGCGCCTTTAGTCTTGGTCCCGTGCCGTAAGCCAAATTGCGTCGTAGACTGTGAAACAAAATTTCTCACCTTGCCGTAGTCCTAGAGTGCAGTGGTGTCTTGTCCCAGTGCAGAAGGAACGCTAGAATACGGCTGTAGCCCAAGAAACCAGGCTACATTATTAAAAAAAAAGTAACAGTTTCGCCCTAAGGGCGAAGCAATGAATGCGATAGCAACACAGCAATGTCATACGAGGTAAGGTGAGCGGCTTTGGTAGCAATATGAATTGTAGTAAACATGAGCTGATTAAGTAAGCAGGTGTGCTGCGGCGTAAGTAGACCGACATGAAGAGAGACTCGACAACCACGAGAAGGCGCGTGTGAAACGGTGGTGTTGATGAGAAGCGCTTCCCGTGGGCAGCGCGTGCGAAGGGCGATGCCCACCTGTAGCGCTGCACTGCCGATCCGGGCAGCTTTGCATGTGTAGCGTGCGTTGGAAAATGTGGCCCGACTATTACTAACTGAATGAACAAGCGTGGTGTGAGCGCGCACAAACAAACATGAATAGATCACACTGAATGACTGCAGACGACTGTCAAAACGCTGGCAGCAAGCGCATACGCCGCAGCGGGCGAAGGTACGTGCGGTCTATCGCTTCAACGGAAACTGAGCGGCGAATGGACAGCGCATAGAAAGGTCAGAGCCGTGTGGAGATAAGAGACGGTGCGGCGGAGCGACGAGCGCGGTTGTTGGCAGAGTAGAAGTGCGCCCGCCCCCCCAACTCCCTCCGGCGCTGGCTTCCGGCTTCCTTGCTTGCGCGTGGGAGATTGAGTGCGTTCGCTCTCCGGGATAGCGCGCGTCCCCGCACGCTTCCGCTCGGGCATACGGCGCGCGGCGAAGATTTTATCTATACGGAACCTCACGGCGACGCAGACGGCAGAAATCCGGTTGAAGTGTCCATATAATTTCTATCGCAATAATAAAAAAAGGAGACAGACGGGTCGCCGCGGGCGAGCGCTCAAACGCGCGCGCAGCTGTCCTCGCTTGCTTCGGTGGAGTGGCTGGCGGATGACGCATGCATCTGGCGCGTAATTGGCCTGTCTCTAGGTAATGCAAGAAAAATAAGACGCAAAGGTTCAATTCATTTATACGCAAAACGTTTTAGTTTTCGCGGCCAATATATATAATAAAAAAATGAACAATGTCTGTTAACTTAATTTCACTTTCTTTTTTTTTTTATGTTGATGCTCGCGGCAGCATAACGTTTGGCATCAACACTATAGCGTGACGTATTTCTTGTTCCAAGTTTTTGCCGAGTGTGCCCTCTTGTTGGATTTCTTTTGCTATGGTTGGGCCAGGTAGCTTGACGTCATGGATAGGAGTGCACAGACCTTGTGCTATCTCGGTGGTGTTGTCTAAAGGCACTGGTGCGATTTCCCACACCACCGCTCATTATATCACTTAGAAGTCTTGGCCTAATATAGTGAAATTTGCGTTCTACAAAGACAAACAACAGATTTTAAAACGGGGAAAAAGATTCAAAGGCTCGCTGTTCCCCGTACGAGATTTTTCATCGCAGAAGCGGTTAGTCAGAACAAAGCTCTTGGAATACGCTAAATAAAAAAAAAATGTCGCAGTTTCACCCGAAAGGCGAAACATCAATTGCGATACAAATTAGTAGAGAGCTATACGGAGTAAGGATAGTAGATTTATCAGCTGTATAAACTTGGACATGCAGCAGCACCAGCAACGCGCAGAACTGTTGTCGACGCCGTCAGCGTTTTGCCCGCTTGCGCACAGAACGCGCGCGGCGTTGGTGACTGTTGTCGGTGCCTCTGGGCGCAGCTCGGAGGTTTTCGACGAGATCAATACGGGACACTCGTCGAGCAGCGCCGGATGTCTTTACCACGTTCTCGCCTCGCAACGTTTTTATATAACTATGCACTTGGTGCCGCAGCTAAACGTCGCCTCCCCTCACTCCCTCCAGTCCCCCCGCGTCCTTTCGCGCGATGGAAGGAGTCGCGTTTGCTGACCGCCGTGCGTTCGCTCCCCGTGAAAGCGCGCGTCTCACGCGCGTTTTCACTCGCACATACAGCATACGGCACGCGGCGACAATTTCATCGCCGTTGGACTCTATACGGAACCTGACGGCGATGGCAGAAATCCGCTTGGAGTGTCCATATAACGCAATAAAAAACGGCCTTCAAACTTAACGTTCACCAGGTTGCACATTGACAACATTGTTTACTGTTATTATCCTACTTGCGACACAGTAATACAATCTTCTAGATAGCTAAAACCCAGATCAAGATCACATGTTGTCGATAACCCCACTGAGTCGCCTAACGAAAACGCCTCATGTACTTTCTTATCAGTATCATTTACGAACATAGCAGCCTTTTGCCAAAACGCGCACAGCTTTGTTCGTACCTAGATAATGAACAGCTCCTGCGATGTTCTGCTCGCAGAACGTGGTTACATCGAGGTATTTGTGATGATGAAGTTCTATCTGATTGCAGCCACTTTAACATATGTAGGAAACACGGGATTGGTAAAAGAGGGGTTGGAGTTTTAATTGCCGTTAATAAACATGTTAATTCTTTGTTAATGGGCTTGTGATTATATTGACTGCAATTACATCCCGCTCATCCAACACCGTTTTCGGCATCTGTTATCGCCCACCCAATTCTCCCATGGAACTTACCCAAAGGCTACACGTCAATATAACGGCCGTTAGGACTAAATACCCGAAATCAGATATATTTTTGTTGGGTGATTTCAATTTTCCCCACATTGACTGAACTAACGTGTCTTCCCGATCAGGTACTTCTTATGAATTCCTACCCTCGGCAACAACATTTTAGATGTCATTTAACGTCACCCCGAAAGAATTGGTCCTATTTTATGTCAAGGTGGGTTCAGTGATCATAGCGTCCTCAATGTAACAATTGAAAATCCACAATTCTCACGTCGCTCTACTCCTAAGCATATACTAAATCTCAGCATATACTAAATTGCAAGAGAGCTGACATAGAGGCCATCAACAGTGCCATGCAACATTTTTGTGACGAAGTTCTTTCGTTTTCTTTGAGATGAGTTCATGAAAACTGGGCACTATTCAAAGGCAAAGTACTTCAACTCACGCACGATTATATACCTTCGAGCTCTATTCGTGTTAACTTAACAAAATCATGGTTCCCCATGTCTCTCCGCTCACTCAGAAATATAAAGCGCCGTCTGTAAAAAACTTCCAAGAACTACGGCTGACCACTTTCAGAATTAAGCACGACATAAAGCCTCTGAAAAAGACACCGCATATCCACGAAGTAAATGATGATGAGTGGGCGAAGCACCGGGGGATCATTCGGGCAAAACGCTGGAAGCGTGAACTGGAAGCCGGAGCTTCGCGTACATATACTATATATATATATATATATATATATATATATATATATATATACTGTACATGTGTACAGTATATACAGCGCTTCTATAGCCCTTGTGCACCGCAGCGCCCCTAGCGGTCTCCATGCAAACCAGAGCTACGAAATACGAGGGACAAGGCTCGGCCCTAAGGTTCTTCGCCCCTAAAAGAGTATTTGAATGCTGTAGGCAGGGCTAAAACCAAGTTTTTATCACACGACCTTCAATCTTGCCAAATTCTGGAGTACTATCTCACCCTAAAAAAAGTCAGGTGACATCTCACTTTCTGACGACGCCGGAAATGTCATCCCGCATAAACAATTTCCAACTGCTTTCAATGATTACTTTACATCTGTGTTTACAAAGGAAAACTAGTTGAACATGCCTTCTCCTTCGCTACGCGTACATGAGCCGAATAAATGTATGATCTGAGGGAATCGCGTCATTAATCAACAAATTAAATAAATCTCGCAGTTTCGGCCTCAAGGCGAAGCATCAATTGCGATAGCAAATTAGTAGAGAGCTATTCGGAGTAGGGATAGTAGGTTTATCGACTGCATAAACTTGGACACATTCGCTTACTAACTGAATTAACAAGCGTGGTGTCAGCGCGCACAAGCAAACATGAATAGATCACACTGAATGACCGCAGACAACGACTGTCAAAACGCTGGCAGCAAGCGCAGCCACCGCAGCGGGCGAACGTTCGTGCGGTCTATCGCTTCAACGGAAACTGAGCGGCGAGTGCACGACGCATACGAAGGTCAGAGCCATGTTGAGATCGCTTTTAAGAGACGGTGCGGGCGACCGTCACAGCGGGGCAAAGTACAAACGAACGTGTTGGCAGAGTAGAAGCTGCCGCCCCCCCCCCTCCCTCCCGCGCTGCCTTCCCGCTTTCTGGCTTTCGCGTGGGAGACTGTGTGGGCAGTTCCCCTTGCGGCATGTTGCAAGATAAGCATTTGGTGCCGCAGCACAGCGTCCCCCCCCTCCCCCATCCCTCCCTCCCATACCCCCATGGTCTTTCGCGGGACGCTCGCGTTTGCTTTCCGCCATGTGTTCGCTCTCCGTCATAGCACGCGTCCCCGGCGAGTTTTCACTCGCGCATACGGCGCGCGGCGACGATTTTATCGCCCCTGGACTTTATACGGAACCTCATGGCGACGGCGACGACGACGGTGACGCCGATGGCAGAAATGTGATTGAAGTGTCCATATAATTGCTATCGCAATAAAATCAGGCAAGTTTGCACTCGGTCGCGCAAAGCTTGGCACTGCGGAGCTTAAAGGCTGCTACTGCTAGGTATAAACTTGGTTACTGCTAGGTCTTAACTTGGTTTAACTTAACTACGCATGTAGGAAGGCATGTTAAGTAATTTACCAAGAATGCTGGTTAGCGAAATCGGGCGATAGTTACACACCTTGCTTTTATATCCAGATTTGTGAATTGGAATTTAACATCGTTGGCCATAGCTGGCACTTGCGCCATAAAACAACATATATCATCATCATCATCAAAGTATTCTCGAGCGATCATTTTCGGAGGTACCTTCCCGTTCGCGACATTTCGCGTGACTAGCGCTGGATGCCCGGGTGCCTACGAGCGACAGCGCTCCTAGCATGCCACAAACGCAGGCAGGCTAACCAAGTTTGGCACAGTGCCAAGAGCGCTGTCGCTTGCCGACGCCGAACGCGTTGCCGGCTAGATGCTCGATATCAATCGGCCAGCTTCGCTGTGTCTTGAGCTTCGCGCGGCCTAGTGCAAGATCTAGCCTTTTTTTTCTCCTGGCTCAGCGCGCCGCCGATAGAAGAGAGCAAGTGTCGGGAAGGCAGGAAGCTGGCGAGGAGGAGACCACGTGCGCATGCACGCGGTTTCCTCCTCCTCCGGGTTGCCATGGCTACCACGGCTACGCACCACAAATTACGGTTCGCTTAACCAGCTTCGCTGTTAAAATATCCACTTCATCCGGGGCGGACGGCATAAACTCATAAATTCTTAAATTAACAGTACTCCCATCGAGTGTAATCATTTCTCACATTTGCAGCAGTCCTTAACTACAGGAGAAATTCCATATGATTGGAAAGTAATTCCAATTCGCAAATCTGGATATCAAAGCAAGGTGTGTAACTATCGCCCGATTTCGCTAACCAGCATTCTTCTTAAATTACTTAACACATCATCGTTTCAAACATAACCAGCCATTTGTAATCTAATAATTTCTTTTTTGAAAACCAACATGGGTTCAGGAAAAGAGTCTCATGCGAAACACGACTAATAGAATTTACTAATGATCTATTCCGTAACGCTGATGATAAATTTCAGACCGACTGCATGTTCATATATTTTTCAAAAGCATTGGACCGTGTCGTCCATTGTCGCCTTATAGAAAAGCTCTCGTCACTAAACATAGACTCTGTTTCCTGGCTCCGATACTTTTTGTCATTTCGCAAACAATTCACGGTCATCGGCAACACTTCATCCCCCGTTACTGACGTTACGTCCGGTGTTCCGGCAGGGAGCGTCTTGGGTCCGCTCTTATTCCTACTATTCATTACCAATTTGCCACCCCAAATAGCATCAAAAATCAGATTGTTCGCTGATGAGTGTGTGTTGTGCAGAAAAATGTATTCAGGCAGTGACCCTAATGCGCTTCAACATGACCTTGACCGCACATCGCATTGGTGTGAGATATAGCAAATTCGTTTGAACATTAACAAATGTAAAACCATGACATTTCGCCCCAATCTTTTAAGTTCCCTCTTTACTTATTACCTTAACAAATATGCGCTTTTAGCCACAAATTGCTGCAAATATATTGGCATTCACTTCACACCGAACCTATCGTGGTCCGTGCACATAGAAATAATAACCGCAGAAGCATCGCCAACATTACGCTCTCTCAAACATAATCTTCACAGCACACCTGCAACTACTCGCAAGCTCGCCTACCAAACTTTTCTACGCCCTCAGCAAGAATATGCATCTGCCATCTGGTCACCTCACCAGGACTATCTCATCAAATCCCTCGAAGCTGTCCAGAATCGTGCTGCACGCTTCATTGCCAATGACTATAACAAACTATCTTGCACAAAAATAAAACAATCACTTTCACTTCTATACATACAGTCTCGTAGAACTATTGCTCTAATCAGCTTACTGCAGAAAATATATACAGTCACCGTCAAACTACACTGCTTCTTGTAAGACAATATCGCTCCTCGAACCATTTAAATAATCGCGCATGCTTGCAACGTCCGTCTGGCCGAACGCACGCGTTTAACAATTCTGCTTTGCCTCGTGTGATTAAAATTTGGAACGGGCTTCCTGATTCTATGGTTAACATACGTGACCCGATAATTTTCAGAAATTAGCTAACTTCGTTCTTTTCTTAATAGACTTCTTGTATATTGATTTCTTTATCACGTGAATTATTCCTACCTTCCTTCTGCAATGGAACTATTTTTTCATTGTGAAGACGTTTTCTGCCGTATTTTATTATTCTATATAGTGCATTTCTTATCTTTTCCTTTTGTATATATTTATGCCTACGCATACACATTTATGTCCTGGCGAATTTCGTCGATGGTTCTTTCGCCGTCTTTAATATTTATTCCGGAGGCAGTTTCCCTATTCAAAAGTCATGAATGTTACTATGCCTTGTACCATTTACTTGTATTATTTATTGCTATACCACCCCTGACCCTCACGCACTGTTCCAGACCCTGGAACCCCTGAGGTATATGTAGAAATAATAAATAAATAAATAAACGTCCGTATAATAATTCTTACAAGTTATTTCAATCTGACGGACCCTATTAGCCTATTTCATAACTGCTTTTAGCAGCCAAAGCAGAGGCACTCCTGCAAGATCTGCCACTGTGATGGACCGCGTATTACCACCCCTAGCGCCACTTCTAAATATGCAAGTCGCACAGCCGGCAAGTAAACTGTGTACAGCAAGACTGCCTGTGCCACTTCTCCAAAAGCAACTCTCAAGGACGTGATGCATACAGAGGGTGTGAAAGCGGAGTCGACGTTTCCCGGCGACCCGGAAGGACGCCGAGCAGCCGTGGCCCCAGCTTGGCCTTTTGAAGCGAGCAAGCGGCCGTTGGCCCGACGCTGCGTCGACGCCGACCGCCATGCGGCTGCCATCGCTTACTGTCTGCGTGTATCCGGAGAATTATGTGTGCCACGAGTGGCAAGCAGAGCTTTTTTATGTTGTTGTCGTGTGCGTGCAGGGACATTGCGATCGGCGAAGCATCTCCCGTTCCAGCACAATGCGAGCAACAGAGGCACTCATCAGTTCGAGGCTCCGGCTTTAATTGTTTAGACGTATCACAGGGTCACGTCTGGCCTTGAAGCATCATCCAAGACCTCAGAAGCGTTCAGAGCCAATGAACTTTGCCAATTCTCGTTGTCGTATCATATCCTGCTGGCGTATTTATGTAGTACCCAAGTTGACGTTCAGTGGCTTATTTCCTTTGACAGTCTTGATTTCGTTTAATGCTTCAAACGCGTATAAAGAACACGTGAACATTACAAAATCCATATTATTTAAATTTCGTATGCACACTATCACAAGGCAGACTATTACATGATGGCAAAACCACATCATATGAGTTCATTTGCTTATGTTGCGGTGCCGCAAACGTCAAAATGACCTCAGTCATTCTGAGAAAAACCACGTCGCAAAGAGTTTAACACAAAAAATTTGGACACCTTAACTGCAGCGAAATTTCGCAAATATACTGTGAGAATACATTTGTATCTTTGACTTTAAATGGGTCTTGAAAGGTTTTAAATTATAATGCCAGTGGGTCTGGCAGCAGCATCGGAAATATGCGCTACAAATTTGCCTACTTCTTACAGATTGCTGCAAGTACCTGTTTCCACTATCTTCAATGTTGTGCTCCTTCGGATCGCGAGCTGGTCGGTCGGCCCCACCGGATGGTCGACGCTTGCTCAGAAAGCTTCACGTGTTCGTAGCCAACGAGGGAACTAAGCGCAAACGTGTCAGCCTGCGGTGACTGCTTGCTTCCCTGCTGGCCAGCGCAAACTTGGCGGTACTGCGCATGTTCCGGCACCTCAGCGACATCTACGTGCTCGCAACAGGATAAAGGACGGACGCCTCTGGGGTTCCACTTCAGTGGGTCTGGCAGCAGCATCGCAAACATGCGCTACAAATTTGCCTACTTCTTCTTACAGGTATGCAATTGGTATATGGTTGTAAATGCTATAGAAATGATGATCGTTTCTTGTTGCTGCTGCCGGACCCTCCCACGTTTCTTTCCCCGAAAAGAGCTACCTCTCTTGTGCGCATTTTGAAAAGACTGTTGATTCTTCCAGGCGACACAGAAACCAATCCGGGTCCCACAACCGAAACAATGTTGGCCGAAGGGCTATCAGGACAGGCTCGTATAAGCAAAGAATATCAGCACTATAAAGTTGCCTCTTTCGATGATCGTCTATCTAAACTAGAGTCACTTGTCGCCAACACTACGGATGTCGTTGAGCGTGTGCAGGAACTAGAAAATACTGTTTGTGGTCTCTCAGATACGATCCAAAAGCTGGAGCGTAAGAACGACGGCCTTGAAAATCGGTCGCGACAGAATAACTTGGTTATTCACGGATTATCTGAAACACTGAACGAGACGCCTGAGGCCCTTCTTACTTCAGTACTACGCATGCTGACTTCAAAGCTTGACGTCACGTGTGATAACATCGAGCGTTGTCACAGACTTGGGCGAAAACGGACAGGGAAAGATAGATCTGCCATCATCAAACCGTTGGATTTTCGAACTAAATTAAATATCTTAAATAACGCACGCAAACTGAAAGGTTCAAAAATTTCCATCAGTGAAGACTTTTCGGCACGCGTGCGGCAGGTGCGCAGATCCCTATGGCAGAATTCTGTGGAACTCAGAAAAGTCGTAAAGGAAGTACGCTTGCAACAAGAGCACCTGATTATCGACAGTGTTCGGTACGAGTGGAGCGACGTCAGAAAGTGCGTTGTTAAGGCATCTGATAATATCGCTCCCAGGAATTCCAACTGACTTCCACATAAAAGGAAACTGGCACTTGGTTAATAAATATGTTTGTTTCAACTGGCTTGTAGAATGTCACAAACCATCAATATTATGTGTTACTGAGACTTGGTTGAATGACTCCATTTCTGCGAGTCAATTTTTGCCGCCGGGTTACTCAGTATTGAGAAATGACCGGACTGTTGGTCGTGGTGGTGGCCTGGCGCTCTTTATTTCTAAAGATATTAAATACGTCTTGCTACCGGAGCTTCTCGACAGCGAATCGGTTTGGTGCAAGATTGACTTTGGTGGCTTTACTATTGTGGTTGGCGATGTATACCAACCGCCAAATGATGTCATTTCATTCCACGCTGTTACGGATTATATTGCAGTAAACAGGCTGGTGCTCGCAAACAAATATGCAGCATTAGAAAAGGAAGATAAAGACAACATAGAGGTAATGAATGAAACCGTAACTAGGTTGATCTCAGAAGCAGCAATAGAAGTGGAGGTAAGGCACCAAGCAAAAGAGTACGTAAGCTCTCCCAAGAAACAGAGGGCCTTTTACAGAAACGGCAAAACATGAAAAAGACCAACTCAAGAGATCAGATAGAATTCGCTGAACTGTCAAAACTGATCAACAAGAAGAAAGTAAGAGATATACGAAATTATAACATGGGAAAGATTGAGGAAGCCGTAAAATACGGACGCAGCATTAAATCAGTAAGAAGAAAGCTTGTAATAGGACAAGGCAAGATGTATGCACTGAAAGATAAGCATGATAATATCATCAACAATTTCGATGACAAACTAAAAGCAGCGGAAAAATTCTATACTGACCTGTGCAGTGCCCAAAACATCCAAGCTACTTTCATTCAAAATAGTGATGAACCGGATACAGAGGCTCCTTCTATAACTAGCGATGAAGTTAGAAGGGCCTTGAAAGACATGACCAGGGAAAAGCTGCTGGAGAAGATGGAATAACAGTAGATTTAATCAAAGATGAAGGAGATATCATGCTTGAAAAGCCTGCGGCCCTTTATACGCAATGCCTCACAGCTTCAAGTGTACCAGAGAGCTGGAAGAACGCCAACATTATACTAATCCGTAAGAAGGCAGACGTTAAAGAATTGAAGAATTATAGACCCATTAGCTTGCTTTCAGTATTGTATAAAATATTCACCAAGATAATTTCCAATAGAATCAGGACAACACTTGACTTCAGCCAACCAGCCAGGCTGGATTCAGGAAGGGATATTCTACGATGGACCATATCCGTGCCATCAATCAGGTAATCGAGAAATCTGCGGAGTACAATCAACCTCTCTATATGGCTTTCATAGATTATGAAAAGGCATTCGATTCAGTAGAGATACCAGCAGTCATAGAGGCATTGCGTAATCAAGGAGTAGAGGAGGCATACGTGAATATCTTAGCAAATATCTACAAGGATTCCACAGCTACCTTGGTTCTCCACAAGAAAAGTAGAAAGATACCTATCAAGAAAGGGGTCAGGCAAGGAGACACAATCTCTCCAATGCTATTCGCTGCATGCTTAGAAGTATTCAAGCTCTTAGACTGGGAAGGATTAGGAGTGAGGATCGATGGCGAATATCTCAGCAACCTTCGGTTTGCAGATGACATTGCCCTATTGAGCAACAATGGAGAGGAATTACAACAAATGATTGAGGACCTTAATCGAGAAAGTGTAAGAATTGGATTGAAGATGAATATACAGAAGACAAAGATAATGTTCAATAGCCTGGCAAGGAAACAAGAATTCAGGATCGCCAGTCATCCTCTAGAGTCTGTAAAGGAGTACGTTTATGTAGGTCAATTACTCATAGGGGATCCTGATCACGAGAAAGAAATTTACAGAAGAATAAAATCGGGTTGGAGTGCATATGGCAGGCATTGCCAAATTGTGACTCGGAGCTTACCACTGTCGTTGAAAAGTGTACAATCATTGGATTCTACCGGTGCTAACAAATGGGAACGAAACTTGGAGACTAACAAAGAAGCTCGAGAACAAGTTAAGAACCGCACAAAGGGCGCTGGAACGAAAAATCTTAGGACTAACGTTAAGAGACAGGAAGAGGGCGGTGTGGATCAGAGAACAAATGGGGATAGCCGATATTATAGTTGACATTAAGCGGAAGAAATGGAGCTGGGCAGGCCATGTAATGCGTAGCATGGATAACCAGTGGACCATTAGGGTTATTTATTTATTTATTCATTTATTTAAAATACCTTACAGGCCCATTTAAGGGCATAGGGTAAGGAGGGACACAAAGTAAGTGTTTCAACAGGAGTAAACAATATAAATGTTAATACAGGCCGTCACAAGATGGGTAAAGCAAAGTTCAAAGAAATTTGTCTTGGCTAAGCTTTAGACAGCGTAAACACATTAATATACTCTTAAACATAAAAATACAGAAATACAAGTATGAAAAAGAGGGAAGAAAAGCAGGTCAATAACATTCTTATACAATGTTTCTACAGGAAACTTTGCAATTCTTCGCGAAAGGCTTCCTGATTTGTTAAGCACACAATGTTATCAGGAAGACTGTTCCACACGGTTATGACACGCGGCAGTGCTGATACGTTAAATGACAGTGTATTGCCAAATATGCGCATATATAAATATGACGTGCGTGCTGGTACTTCAAGGTGCAACACATGAGGTCGATTACTATGAACGTATCTATGGAAAAGGCAAAGAAGACTAATCGTGCAACGAGTTTCAAGTGGCTGAAGCGCAATATCTGCTTTAATCTTAGTTACGCTGCAGGTTCTGTCGTAGTTACTTGTGATGAAGCGCGATGCTCTGTTTTGAATTGATTCTAGCATATCAACTAAATAATTTTGATGTGATGACCATGCTGATGACGCAAATTCTAATTGGGGGTGAACAAAAGTCTTATATGCTAATTTACGAACTATAGCAGGGGATTTACGCAAGTTCCGTCGGAGATAACCCAGAGTTTTTGAAGCTTTTGCACAGATAGCTGTTATGTGTGTATTCCAGGAAAGATTAGTTGTAAGTTCAATGCCAAGGTACTTATAGGACAATGTAAGAGGTACGGCGGTGTTATTTGGGACGTAATAAAAGCTAAAATTTGAATGTTTTCGCGAGAAGGACATAACTTTACATTTGTCTGAGTTCAGGGTCATCTGCCATGTACTGCACCAGAAACTCACAAGGTTCAGGTCATTCTGCAATAATAAATGGTCATCAGGTGTTATTATCGTACGGTATAATATGCAATCATCTGCGAAAAGCCTTAACTGCGATGATATATTTTGTGGAAGGTCATTAATGAAAATTAAGAAAAGAAGAGGACCAAGGACACTGCCTTGTGGTACACCAGAAGTAACGTCAGAAATAAGCGATGATTGGTTATTAACAACAGTGAACTGCTGCCGCAAAAAGAGAAAGTTTCGGAGCCAAGATAAAGTTAATGAATCAAGTCGGAGCACGGATAATTTTGAGATGAGGCGACAGTGAGCGACACGATCAAATGCTTTCGAAAAATCTAAGAATACACAGTCAGTCTGTTGTTTGTTATTCATGCTGGAATGTAATTCTGTTGTAAATTCGAGCAACTGGGTTTCACAAGATAAGCCTTTTCTGAATCCATGCTGGTTAAAATAAAAAAAGTTGTTTTATTCTAAATAGCAGTAGATATGCGATGCTATGATATGTTCCAGTAGTTTACAGCAGATGCATGTTAATGAGATGGGACGGTAATTTCGTGGAGAGTACTTGTTATCACCTTTGAGTACAGGGATAACCTTCGCAATTTTCCAGTCCAGGGGTAGTTCGCCAGATGTTAAGGATTGCCTAAAAATATTACACAAAATTTGGCTTGAAATTGTTACGATATTTTTTTAGTATTTTTGAGTTGATATTGTCTATACCGGAGGATGTGGATAATTTCAGATTATTTATCAAGGATGTAATGCCATCTGATGTAATATCTATTGGTTCCATAAAAGGATATTCAAAGTCGGGAATTAAGGGAACAGTGGAACAGTCTTCCTGTGTAAACACAGATGTGAAAAAATTGTTAAACGCTACTGGACAATCAGCGTCCGACAAAGGGCTTTGACTATCATCATGTAGCACAATATTGCAGACAGTGTTACCTGGTGATATAACTTGCCAGAATTTTCAGGGGTTATTTATTAGAAGAGATGGCAGGTCACGTGAGAAATATTTGTCTTCTGCTGAGCATAGCTGTTTGCAGTAAGAGTTTAGAAAATCACTGTATGCCGCCCAAGAAGAGGCTTGATTGTCCCTTCTGGCCGCCCGATACAGACATTTCTTTTTGTTTCTCAATGTTCGACGGTGCTTTGTAAACCAAGGATTAGACCTGTCACTTGCTATAACGATTTTGGGCACGTAATTTTCTACCAGTGCTGTTAATTTTTGTTTAAAAAGTTCCCAGCTGTCGTTTACCGATCTTGAATTAAAGAATGGCAGAAATTCTTCACTAAGAAAGATAGCCAATTCAGCATTAATATTTTTATAGTCGGCCCTATTGTAATCTCTAATGCTTTTAGTCTGAACCCGATAGAAAGATTGGGGAATATTTATGCCTAATTGAAGAAGTTTGTGATCGCTCAAGCCATCAATGTAAGCAATAGGCCCGGCGGTATCAGGTGCCGTAGTTAATACTAAATCTAAGATGTTGGGACCGCGGGTGTGTTGATCGACTATCTGGGTTAGATTGTAATCTAGTGTTAAGCTTATAAATTCAGCAGAGGAGCGGCAGGATGATGACAGATTTGGCCAATCAACAAGTGGAAAATTAAAGTCGCCCAGGAGATAAACAACAGCCGTGGAACATTGTTGAGTAGCACATGTAATGCTTTCACGCAGTACATCGAGAAACGAGTGGTCCGTGTCGGGCGGCCGATAACATGTATCCACAAGAACACGGGTAGAGGCTGTTGCGCATGCGACCCAAACTATTTCAGCAGGGGAATTTGTTTCTACGAGAAAGAAAGAGATGCAGGTTTTTATAGCAATCAGGACACCACCACCCCTCTTCCCACTACGGTCATGCCTGTAAATGTTATATTTGTTACTGTTGGGAAGAAGTTCTTCATTAGTGATGTCGGTGCGCAACCAAGTCTCAGTTAAAGCTACAATATCGGGATCGCCATCTTCCAAATAGGCACTCAGTGCAGCGCGCTTGTTTAGTAGGCTGCGAATGTTCGTGTAAGATAACGACAGCGGTGACGTTAAGGAAGATTGCGATTTCTTAGCTATACCAGCAGATGTTGCCTTTTTTAGCTACGGGATTGGCAGCACAACTGCGTCAGTAGCGCGGTCGTAAACATAAGTGGTGTCATTAGTACGAACCTTATCAAATGTAAGTTTGAAAGGCTGTTTTCTTGTTTTGACAAATTCAATTAATTTGTTTCTAGCTTGCCCTGTGGATAAAGAAAAATCTTCACGTATCGAATACTCAGTACCTATTAGCTTGTGCGCAAGTGCGAGGATATTCTGCTTGTCTTTAAAAAGGGCTAATCGTGCTATGATGGGCCTACGTTTTCTCAGAAGAAAAGCGTCCCAATCTATGCACGCGCTCAAACTGCGCGTTCGCCATATTAAGGCCAAGCTGGTCAGAGCAAAAATTTATTATTTTTTGTTCAGATGCAGCCCAGTTTTCACCTTGCTCATCCCCAATACCGAAAAACAGTGAATTACATCGTCGCATTCTGTTTTCTGTCTCATCACATCTTGAAGTGAGGGAGTGAAGTTGGTCACTTAAGCTACGTAACTCGTTATTTGGCTCCGAGTTTGAGCACTATCTAGAGATGAAACCGTGTTTTCGAGTGCATGTATTCTTCCAGCTAAGCAATTTACTCTGATATCTGTGGCTTCTTGCCGTTCCTTGACACCTTTCAGCTCATTTAGGATGGTTGACTCTCCCGCTTCAAGTCTGCGTACAGTCTCAAGAACGGAAGCAAACGTTTGCGCGATGGCATTAGTGTCAGGGCCCGGGTTTTGTTCAACATCCCCAGAAAGTAGAATCAACCAGCTACTTATGGAAGAACATACGCTCGACAAGAGCGATGACACCAGGCACAATTTATCTGAAAGCACTTCGGGGCACGACACCGCAATGAGGCAATAGTTATCAGTCTTAATACATGAAGCGCCAAGGCGGTAACTGACCTGTAATTATAGCAGCGGCAAGTGCCCCGTTTCGACGTAGGTGTCGTGCCCAAAGCGAGCAGTGACCAGACGCTGCTTATATTTCTTGTCGGCCACTGTGATGATAGCGGTGCAGGATCCAGGTTGCCAGCCCATTCCATGGAAGCGTTCTTTTTCTAGCGGGTTGAACGGGGATTCAGGCGGCGATAAGAGTAGAGCACTTGAAGGCGGCAACCAACATTAAGTGGACGAAGCACGGACGCCACATAAAATGGCAGCCTGTAAATATAGCAGCAGTAAGGGCCCCATTTCGACGTAGGTGTCGTGCCCAAAGCGAGCCGTGACCAGACGCTGCTTATATCCCTTGTCGGCCACTGCGATGATAGCGGTGCAGGATCCAGGTTGCCAGGCCATTCCATGGAAGCGTTCCTTTTCTAGCGGGTTGAACGGGGATTCAGGCGGCGATAAGAGTAGAGCACTTGAAGGCGGCAACCAACATCCAGTGGACGAAGCCAGGACGCCACATAAAATGGCAGCCTGTAAATATAGCAGCGGTAAGTGCCCCATTTCGACGTAGGCTGTCGTGCCCAAAGCGAGCCGTGACCAGACGCTGCTTATATCCCTTGTGGGCCACTGCGATGATAGCGGTGCAGGATCCAGGTTGCCAGCCCATTCCATGGAAGCGTTCCTTTTCTAGCGGTATGACAAAGAAGTCTGGCACAGCTGTGGACGACACGAAGGACGCCGACAGGAAGACACAACTGCGTAGGCTTAGCCAGGCGCACCAGGAACAGCGTCGAGCCCGTGCCCCACTTCAGTAGCGCTGGCAATCCGGCTGCGGAGCTCTGCACGGCGTACTTCTTCTTCCTTACATCTTCCCCCCTCGCTGAAGACGGAGCCGCACAGGAGGCCTAAGGCGTCGTAAGGACGAAGGGCTCGTGATACGGCTTGAGCCGATCGACATGGACAGTTTCGCGGCTTCGGCGACGCAGGTCCGTAGGGGGCGTCAGAGGTTCGATGACGTAGTTCACCGGAGAAGTTTGCTGTAGAACCCGGTAGGGTCCATGGTATCGGGATACAAACTTGGAGGAGACACCTGGTGTCGAAGTAGGAGGCACCCACAACCAAACGAGAGCGTCAGGCGAAAACTGGTTGTGGGGGCGCCCGTCGTCATGACGAAATTTCTGTAGCGCTTGTATCTTGCGTTGTTAGAGAGCGAGCTAGTTGCCGACATTCTTCTGCATACCAGGGCGGCTTCGGAAACCGGTGTACCCTCTGATAAGTCGGGACGGTAAGGAAGAATAGTGTCAATCGGAAATGACGGTTCTCGGCCGTATAGAAGAAAGAAGGGAGAAAAGCCCGTCGTTGCCTGGGGTGCCGTATTGTAGGCGTACGTGACATAGGGAAGGATGAGGTCCCAGTTTGTGTGGTTGGAGGCGACATACATCGAAAGCATGTCGCCAAGAGTTCGGTTAAACCGCTCTGTCAATCCATTTGTTTGCGGGTGATATGCGGTGGTACAGCGATGAATAATGCGGCATTCAGTGAGAAGTTCTTGAATGACATCGGCGAGAAAGACGCGACCTCGGTCGCTCAGGAGTTCGCGGGGGGCGCCGTGACGGAGAACGAAGCGTTGAAGCAGGAAGGAGGCAACGTCACGAGCTGTCGCGGCTGGTAGAGCGGCCGTTTCTGCATACCTCGTGAGGTGGTCTATGGCTACAATGACCCAGCGATTGCCAGCAGCTGTGTATGGCAGCGGCCCGTATAGGTCTATTCCAACGCGGTCAAAGGGTCGCGAAGGGCACGGTAAAGGTTGCATTGGTCCAGAAGAGCGGCAAGGATCAGGCTTGCGGCGTTGACATTCTGTGCAAGAGCGAATGTACTTTTGCACAAATGTGTACATACCGCGCCAATAAAACCTATGACGTAGTCTGGTGTAGGTCTTGAAGAGACCAGCGTGTGCACACTGAGGGTCGGCGTGGAAAGCGGCGCATACATCAGTGCGGAGCTGCCGGGGTATGACAAGCAGCCATTTGCGGCCGTCGGAACTGTAGTTACGGCGATAGACGATTCCGTCGCGGATGGCGAAGTGCGAAGCTTGTCGGCGGAGCGCTCGGGATGGTGGGCGTGCAGGTGAATCAGAGATGTAATCTATCAAAGATGAAATCCAGGAGTCCTTGCGCTGCTCCAAAGCCATGTCGACAGAAGCCAATGGGGGAACTGGGTCATCTAGAACGGAGACACTGACAATTTTGGCGTGGACAGGCGAGCGCGAAAGAGCATCGGCATCGGCGTGCTTCTTGCCGGAGCGGTAGACAACACGGATGTCGTACTCTTGGAGCCTCAGTGCCCACCGGGCAAGGCGGCCGCAGGGATCCTTGAGAGACGACAACCAGCAAAGTGCGTGGTGATCGGTGACGACATCGAAGGACCGGCCGTACAGGTATGGGCGAAACTTTGTAATGGCCCAGATGATCGCTAGGCATTCTTTTTCAGTGACTGAATAATTCGCCTCAGCTTTGGTGAGAGTGCGGCTCGCGTAAGCAACAACATATTCCTGGTAGCCGGGCTTTCGCTGGGCGAGCACAGCGCCAAGACCAACGCCGCTAGCATCCGTATGGATTTCCGTGGGAGCAGTGGGATCGAAATGGCGCAGTATCGGTGGTGTTGTAAGCAGGCGCCGTAGCGTCGCGAAGGCCTCGTCGCAAGGCGGTGACCATGCGGAAAGATTGGGGTCTCCCCGAGAAGCTCTGTCAGCGGTGCCATAATCGAAGCGAAATTTCGAATGAAGCGGCGGAAGTACGAGCAGAGGCCAATGAAACTACGCAAGTCTTTTAGAGTCGTCGGCCTTGGGAATTCTTTAACAGCACGGAGCTTTGTGGCATCGGGGAGAACGCCATCCTTCGATACGACATGTCCGAGAATTGTCAGCTTTCGTGCCCCAAAGTGACTATTTTTCAGGTTGAGTTGGAGGCCAGCGTCACTGAGACAGCGTAAAACCTGCTCCAAGCGATGAAGGTGAGTAGGAAAATCTGGTGCAAACACTACTACATCATCCAAATAACACAAGCACGTGTTCCATTTGAGGCCTCGAAGAATAGTATCCATCATCCGCTCAAAAGTGGCGGGTGCGTTGCAAAGGCCGAACGGCATCACACGAAATTCGTATAAGCCATCTGGTGTGATGAAAGCAGTTTAGGCTTATCGTCTGCAGCCATAGGCACTTGCCAATAACCAGAGCGTAGATCGAGGGAGGAAAAGAACTCTGCGCCTTGTAAGCAGTCTAAGGCGTCATCGATCCGCGGCAATGGATAAACATCCTTTCGAGTTATTTTGTTTAGGCGACGGTAATCCACGCAAAAGCGGATCGAGCCATCCTTCTTTTGAACCAAAACAACTGGCGATGCCCATGGACTGTCGGACGGTTCAATGACACCACGCTGCAGCATTTCACCTACTTGCTCATCAATGACGCGTCGTTCTGTCGACGATACGCGGTATGGTCGCTGCCGTAGCGGTGAGTGAGCACCAGTGTCTCATGACTGTAAAGATGGAGGACCTGGCGGTCGAAGTACGCGGCGAAAACGGAGCCCACTATAAGGCCTTCGTCGTCGACGTCCACGAGAACGACATCACAGTCGCGTTCGAGAATGACTGGCAGCCACCAAACAAGTTCCCGTTCCAACGAGTGCGACTGCCATCGAGCGCACGCGGTGACGAAATCTTTACCGAAGGCCAAGAAGTGGAAGTGTTTTCTAAAGCCAATGAGCAGGAGGCCTCTGGTTGGTGGGAGGCACGGGTCAAGATGACCAAGGGTGACTTCCATGTGGTGGAGTACCAGGGCTGGGACACAGCCTACTCGGAGATTGTACCTTCTGACCGCTTGCGGCCAAAGAACCCCAACCCGCCAATCACCAAGAACACATTCAGCAAGTTTGAGTTGGACGTGCCTGATGACCTACGTGAATACTGTGGCAGTTCCAAGGATGACTCGGCCCACAAGGAGTTCAAGAAGGCCATCGGGGCAGCTGTGGTTCGGTACATCCCTTCCAAGCAGTGCCTCATGGTTATCGCCCGCTCAGAGGCAGCCAAGAAACGGGCTGAAATGATGAGTGAAATCTATTACCGGAATCTGCGGCAGAAGTTGATCCTGCTCAGCAAGACAGAGGAGGCTGCCCGACAACTTGAGAGTCGTAAGTCTTCTCAGAGAGGGGACCCCAATTCAAAGCAAAAGAGCACTCGTCTCCAGTCAAGCTCCGGGTTTGTGGAGGAGTTCAGTGTGCGTGAGGACCTGATGGGCCTGGCCATTGGGGCACATGGGGCCAACATCCAGAATGCTCGGAAGCTGGATGGTGTCACGGGCATTGAACTCCAAGAAGCTACCCAGCACCTCCACCAAATATGACAAAGAAGTCTGGCACGGCTGTGGACGACACGAAGGACGCCGACAGGAAGACACAACTGCGTAGGCTTAGCCAGGCGCACCAGGAACAGCGTCGAGCCCGAGCCCCACTTCAGTAGCGCTGGCAATCCGGCTGCGGAGCTCTGCACGGCGTACTTCTTCTTCCTTACAAAACCTATGCTGTTCTGTGTGTTGTTGGGCAGGGGCTCCGGAAGTGTATCTGGTGTGTGGGGGCGACGTCTGGGGGTTCATGTCATATGTGTAGTTCATATATATGGTATGGGTGATTTCAATGAATGTCTGCATTGTTCGCTTCACTTTGCTGAGCGCTTGTATCCTGTGCCTTACGTGGATATGAGCCATTGCATTTTTTGCTTGCTTACAGGGGTATGAGCCATTGCATTCGTCTTGCGGGGTGGACGGACAGGTTTCCTCGTTGGGTATATATATATACGCATAGAAGTGCTTACGTAATAAGAAACTGTCGCCGACACAGCCCACGGGTATAATGGTGCACGCGCCGCTCTCCTCCGCAGGCGAGTACAGCCGGCTGGAGCACGCCAGCGCCCCGGGCGTGGTGGAGAGCCTGAAGATCATCACGCGCCAGAAGTCCACCGAGATCGCTCGCTACGCCTTCAACTACGCGCGCGCGCACAAGCGCAAGAAGGTCACCGTGGTGCACAAGGCGAACATCATGAAGCTCTCGGACGGCCTCTTCCTGCAGAGCTGCCTGGACGTGGCCAGCGAGTACCCGGACGTCGCCGTCGAGGACATGATCATCGACAACTGCTGCATGCAGCTGGTGCGACGACCCTCCCAGGTATAGGCATACATATACTGTACGCACATTCTCTATTATACACATACACTATAAACGAAGCAAAGGCTGTGACTGCCCGGTTTCGGAATTGAAGTGTATAAGTGAGCGCAACGAGACGAGGACTGGCGCATGCAGCTTGGTATGGCCGATAAATATGTTGCACTTGATAAGCCTTATTTAGAACTGGTAGATGTGATTTGTTGGGCGTTGTGGAAAAAAAAAAAACCGCCTCAAATGAGTGCATGCTTTGCCGATTTTATTGGATGTGTAATCAAATATATAGCTACGCCTTATTGTACCCTGCTTTGTAAAAGGGGATGAGGGGAAATATAGCCATAGTCACAAAGCTGTAGTCAGTGAAGAAGACCGCTTTCCATCGCAATCGCCAGGGAGGAAGGAAGAACCACGACGGTGGTACGCCGCCGGTCGGATCCATCGCTCGTAGAGTGCGAACTTTGTTAACTTTTTTTTTTTTTTTAGATGCTATGAGCGAACCTTATAGCCGTAAATGTTTGTGCTGCTCTGACACAATTCGCAGTTCGACGTCATGCTCGTGCCAAACCTGTACGGCAACATCCTGGTCAACATGGCGTGCGGCCTCACCGGCGGACCCGGTATCACGTCCGGCCGGAACTACGGCCGCGAGTACGCGGTCTTCGAGACGGCCACCAGGAACACCGGAAGTTACCTGGTGGGCAAGAACCTGGCCAACCCCGCGGCGAGCTTTTTCGCCGCGGTGGACATGCTGAAGCACTTGGGGCTGCGTGACCACGCCTACCTGATCAAGGACGCCGTCGAGAAGACGCTCAACGAGGACCGCGTCCACACCCAGGACCTGGGAGGCATGGCGACCACGAGGGACGTGGTGGACAACGTGCTGCAGGAAGTGTCGCGACACACGACGGTGCCGCTGGACAACAGGCCGCACTTCGAAGAGGCGCAGCGCACACACGCGTGACCCGGATATATAGGAATTAAAGCAAAAAAGACTTCGATTTGTTTCCGCGACTTGAGTGCGCGTGTGTGTCATGCAGTGCGTGCGACCGTTGTGCATACAGCGTGAGCAGATGAGGCCGTTGTGACATTGCAAGTGCATACAGCGTGAGCAGATGACGGGCAGGGGCGACAACGAGACGTGACGCAGGCGCTGACCAACAACATGTAACTATGTCACATCGCGTTCCTGCCCTAAAGAAACTAGGGCTGTGTGAATATTCGAAACTTTCGAATGACGAATCGAGTATTGCCATATTCTATTCGGTCTTCGAAACGAATATTTATCGGCATCATCATCAGCCTATTTTAAAGTCTACTGCAGGACGAAGGCCTGTCCCAGAGATCTTCAGTTATTACCGTCTTGCGCTAGCTGATTCCAACTTGCACCTGCAAATTTCCCAATTTCATCACCCCACCTAATTTCCTGTGCTTCCCTTCACTTGGCGCCCATTCTGTAACTAACGGTCCACTGATTATCTGCCCTACGCATTACATGGCCTGCACAGCTCCATTTTTTTTTCTCTAAATGTCAATTATAGAATATCTGCTATCCCCGGACCTAATATGAACTATTCGTAAATACGATTACTTTTCTGATAGTTTCAGAATATTTCAGAATCTTCAACTGTGCTCCCAATCAGAGTTGGAGCAAAAGTAAGATCAATTTCATCCCCGCGGACGTAGTAAGCATAAAACATGAGAAGTTATGTAGAGTCCACATTGCTCGGAGAGCCGGACTTTACCGGCTAAACCGCAATCATTCGCACTCTCTGAATAGTCTTGGGTATACGAACAAGCAGCATATTTGTTCCTAAAGCTACATTTGTTAAATAACGTGATCAAGCTTATCAGCGCGGAAACAATAGACGTGACGGAGGGCAAATGACATACATAAGAACGTGCAATGTAATAACAGAAGTTAGCTGGAGTTATGAATACTAGGATGTGAACATTCGTTTGTATTATGACAAGGATGCAAACATGTTCATTATTTGAAAAAAGTATTCGATTGGATTTGATTCTGGCACTATTTGATGCGTATTCGATTTGGTCTCAAAATTTACTTTTCGCACAGCTCTAAGAAAAAAAAAATCAACATATGGTGATACCTTAAAAAAAAAAAAAACGTGTATGTTCCCGCATATCACATGGGGTATGTACAATTTGATTATACGAACATAAGGAGATCGCACGTGAAAGCTCGTATGTGGCATATACTCGTGTGACAGATCTGACGTGCATTTACAGCGTTTTCTGTTGTATGCTTTTGTAGCAATGGGTTCATCCGGTGTCTGTCGTCAGAAATACTTGGGATTCCGCCGTGGTGGAGCAGTGGATGGTGTTGCGCTACAAAGACCAGGGGTGCGGAATCGAACACCGGCCGCGGTGGGCGCATTTCGATGGGGGTGAAATGCAATAACGACCGTGTACCCTGCATTGGGTGCACGTGATCCGGAGTCCCTCACTACGGCATGCCTCATAATCAAATTATGGTTTTGGCGCGTAACACTCCAGATTATGAAGTTAGAAATACTTGGGACAGACTGGCAGCCGACTCGCTGTGTATTAAAGAATTATTCAATTGCGGGAAGCTTATCGGGGGCGGTTTTGTTCTCGACTAGCCGTATGTCAGTCGCACGTGGATCCGTATCGTGTGTGTTGTCATCGTATAGTAGTGAGAATCAAGCCCATGCCGCAGTGTGAAGTGTGATAGCGTGATGCGCTAAATTTCTACGCTATAGTATACAATTAGATGACACAAAGGCGCATAACTTGTAAAAAAGGAACGAAGTAAGATTCGTAGTTTTATCAGTCGTGAAAATTTCAAGCATTCGCTTACTAATGAAGTTAACAAGCATGGTGTCACGCGCGCAGGCAAACATGAACAGATCTCCCTCGATGACAGCGTACGTTCGCTGGTCTGATAAAGGGCACAGAGGGGAGCGAACGCTTCTCCTGCCTCTAGCTTGAACGCGTTTCCGAAACTAGAGATTACGCGACCTCCAGCGCGCGGGAAGACGGCACACATGCAGCCACCAGCCATCTCGGCTGCCCCCATCTTTGCACCCGCCGGAGATTATCTCCAAGATGGGCGAGGCAAGACCTTGGGCGAGGCGCGTGTGGTGTGCGCTATGAGCCGCGAGGACAGTCATCGGGGGCGCAGCCACGACCGGGCTAGCGCAGGAGACGCAGGCTCATCGGCCCCCTTCCCATTTCGATCGCGCTCGATCAGGGTACGGCGCGCTCACCTCGCCATTTGCCCCGCCTTAATTGCGCGCTTTATCACGTGACCTCAAACATTGGGCGTGCATAAAGCCACCCTTGCACGCTTTCCCTCGCATCCACAGCATACGGCGCGCGGGGCGCGTGAGGATGTTATCCCACTTGGAACTTTATAAGGAACCTCACGGCGACGGCGAATATTTGCCTGGAGTGCCCATTTAATGCATATCTCAATAAGGAAATTCAGCAAAGCAGGGGCAACACAAGCAGCGGCGGCTGACATCAGAAACCGCCATCGTGGAAACCGTCCAATAAACGTCAGTTTCGTGGTATGCTACATATTTGATAATCACTGGGTTCATATAATTGCAAGACTGCAAAACGGAAGACATGCCACTGTAGAAGGCATATGCCATTTTAGTAAAAATGTTTGGGCTAGCAGCAGTCCCGAAAGTCTGCGGCGAAGTTCAGTGTCGATCTACGTTTTCCATAAATGCCTTCCGCGAGCACCTGGAGGCATTGCTCTGTGCAAAGTCAAAATATTGCTCGACATAACATAGTACGGTTCTAAGTAGCTTACAGCGTTTGGAGGGTCTGGAGTCGTGGCGAATAGACGCTCTTTGAATAGGCTCGCTTGAATTTCAGCGGCTTATCAAAGGAGTCATCTCTAGACAGGCCCTGGCAATTCTCGACGGAAGGGTCGTCAAACCCCACACGATCATCTGGTTTCCTGCTCATATGGGAGAAATCAATGGTGCTCCCGTGAACCTCAACGAATCTGCCCACAATGCTGCACGAGGACTTGCCAACCGTGCAGCCACAAGACAAGAAGATGCTGATGTTCCTGATTGCAAGGACCACCTCCTCACATACAACGAGCTAACCAAGCAATTCTACCTAGAACGCAGGGTCTAACCCCCCCCCCCCCCCCCCCCCCCCCACCGCACAGTAAACTAAATGGAGCTCAGGCCATTACGCTAAGGCTCTCACAAACAAGAACTTATCCGAACCCGCTATTAAACAAGATCTATCCGGAGATCTCTACTCCTACAACATGCGATAAATGTAACGACACCATAGATCTTAGTCATATGCTCTGGCGTTGCTCCGCGTTACGCAGCGACAAGGACAACACCGAAGAGCGGTGGGACGCAGCTCTACGCAGTCTCTCATTATATGAACAGCTATGGGCAGTCCAACGGGCCCGCGAAGCGGTCCCAACGTGGGAGCAGCCCGCTTCGGGCCAGGAAACTAGCGCGACCCAATGGACCATAATAAAGATTTTCCATCCATCCATCCATCCATCCATCCATCCATCCATCCATCCATCATGTGAGCGTCTAAAGCTACATAATTTTGGATTTTAGTCAATTTAGGGAATATGCCGAGTTTCGCGCATGTCGCCGCTAATTAATCCGTTGTGAAAAGGCCATCTCGTTTTAACGAGGTCTCTTGAGAAGGTGTTGATTAATATGTGCCCATCGTTGGGAATTTGAATGATCTACAAGCAATTAATGAATGAATAAAGCCTTTATTTTAAGGAAGGGGACGGCTCTAGGCCGCTGTTGGGGGATTAGGTGGGAAAGGAATGTGGGTTCCCGGATCAAAACGGTGATCTATTGGTAGGAGCACTACGGGAAAGCAAGCCATCCAAGCCAACACAGAGTAGCATGCGGTGGACTGTCATAACCAGATCTTAGTCACCTTTAGCTCCAGGAGGCGGAAGGGGTGGGGGGTTCTCACGCATACCGTCTGCTCGTATGTATGTTTGCGTGTGTGTGTGTCTTGATGGCTGATCGCAAGGCTGAAGGGGGCCCGCCCCCCTCCGCCCACCGCAAATTTCGGTGGGAAGGCCAGGTCCCCCGCCTCCCATCCCCCGCCTTTTGACTTTAGGTCCTGGGGATGGCGGACCGCTGCGTCGCCCCGGCTATGGACCATGCCCCGGTTTACGGAACTGCGAGTCCTTAAGACCACTTGTTGAGTGATTAGGGCACATGCCCATGTAGGCGGATCCTCCCCACGAGAAAGTAAGAGAAGGTCGGTTGCATACAAACGTTGGTCACAAACAGGCTTTATATTAAAAAGAAGATAATTGTTAAGAAGTAGCAAGTAAAATAAGCAATAAAGAAAAGATCGCGTTATATTAATAGCTTTTTTCATTTTTCTATTTCGCGTCTTGGCGCACCCGAAAGATACAAACCAAAACTGCCGCTCTCGCCACAATGCAACTGGGACCTAGGCCGCCTGAGTGGCCGCGTAACTACGCTCCGTATGTTTCGGGTTTGTTGTCCTCTTGATCATGCTGTGCACATTCTCATCACTGAATTTGCCAATAAAGCCCATACGAAGTTAGAATCACGGTGACAGCTAGAATTTGCACAAATTTACTGCTTTAAATATTGCGGTTCTAGGTCACGTGAACGTAATAGCGCCACTCGGCCCAATCGCAGATTGCGGAAGGCAAGGAAACGTCTCCCGAGAAGTTGTCGTTGCTCTGCTCGGAGAGACGTTGTTCCAAACATGTGTAAGCGGCGCGGCATGTGTTTATCTACCGCTTTTCGTCGCTATCAGATTAACCGGGGCATATTATGCGCTTAGGCTGCCTTTTCAGGTGGAATCGATCTCTCCTGACTGCTCTCAACAGCACGGCGAGCGGAAGACTGCGTACAGCTAGGTAGGAACAGGAGTATCGCCACTTGCTGCACAGAGATGTCGGCGAGTGAGATATGTGATCTCACTTTCGGACTTCTTGAAATGCAGGTGTTTCTCCACCGGTTTGGCCTTAAAGATGCCGCTGAAGTTCGCTGCCAACATCTCGACCATGTTCACACAGGCTCCGCTGCTGACGCGCTACCGCGTGGCGCAGTCGCTCGGGTTCAAAGCCGTCGAATGCCAATTTCCCTACGACGTCGGCGTCGACAACATCCGTAGTGAAAGAGAGACCTGCGGTCTGGAGCAGGTGCTCATTAACTCATATCCAGGTAGTCTGCGGAACGTAATACTTTCGCTTGTTGGCCAGTCATTGAGTAACGGAAATCGATGAGCCTGGTAATCGCCTACGAAGCAAGCAGTTGTCATCTCTGCTTAAAGGGAATGATTTTAAAGCGAGGCCTCTTTTCTCCACTTTGCGGGGGATGCTGTCTTGCTGAGTCGACAACTTGCGCCGCCGGTTATGTACCACTGTGTATATGTGCCCGAATAGATCACGAACTTAGAGCCACTCGGTATGAGCCCTTTCTTGGCCTCTCTCGTAGGATTGGTATGTGGTATTGTGACATGGAGTATAGAAACCTAAATTAAATTTAGATATATGTACCTCTTTGTGCCATTCTCCTCTCATCAACATTCTTCCCTGGATAAGCATGATACATCGTCTTCCTGCTCGTGCCAAAGACAGCCAACAGATACAGGTGGCAGGGCTGTGCTTATGTGACCCGCTACTGCTGCTACCTCACTAACTCAAGCAAGCAAGGGCGTCACTAAGTTCCCACAGTAACACGTTCAAAAAACACTTGCCATTAGCTGTTCGTATTTTCTTCAGCAAGAACTTCTCCAAGAACTTGTCCCTAGGTATGCTACTTCAACATGTTTTAGAGAACACACCGCTGGAGTTTGTCATAGTCATGCTAATTACAACTACAAATTTCTACATTTCTGTCGCACAATGCGAGCTTACACCGAAACTTTTGGTGATGCTGTTGCAATTTTCCAGCCATCACACTCTACATCTTAGCGATAGGAATTACGATTATGCCCTCTGTTTTGTCAAGTGTAGTTCTGATTTGATACGTTTTTATACCAGAACATGCTGTAACCACCTAACACCTCGTGACTTCCAGGTGACCTGACTAAAGGTGAAATGGGCTTCGCTGCAAAGCCAGGTTGTGAATCCGAATTCCTCAGCAGCTTGGAGACTACGATAAAATACGCCAAGGCCTTGAACTGCAAGAAGTATGCTTTTCACATGCATGGCTCTTGCAGCTTATCTAGTCACTCTATCACATTAGGCATTTGTTGAACTGATTAGCAATCAAGACACTTGTAAATAACAGCAAAGCTGAAAGCTGATGAAACATGCTTGGTCAGACTGAATGGCACGCTAAAAATTTATATTCATCTGTATCTGTGATCTGTTATGCTCTTCAATGTCATGTGTGTGTTCTGTGGTCTTAGGTAAAGTTTTATGCAGTACCATGTGATACTCAATTCTCATTAACCAATTTCCAGTGATGTCCTAGTACATGGTCTCCGGAAGTGTTCCTTGAGTGCAAGAACTGGGGCTCATTTTGCCAATGCATGCTTTTTTTCGTTATTGTGAAACCCAGCCTTAATATGCTCTAAAGAGAGGCTGGCCCACAGGGCTGGAGGGGAGGGTACTGCTGTGGATGTTGTGGTGGTTCCGCAGATTCTGTCTTCATAACGGTGATCTCTCCATGACCATTTTGCATCATTTTTGTTTTTAAGGGTACATATCATGGCAGGAATCACGGGCACAGATTGTAGCAGTGTTATAGAGGAAACATACCTCACGAACTTGAGGAAAGCTGCAGAATTACTTGAAAAGGTAACATATTGATTTTTCGTGTTCATCTGCTCTCACTCATAAATCTGCATTGCCCTTTTCAGGAAGGAATTGTAGGTGTTATAGAGCCCTTGTGCAAGCAAGTTAAAGCAGGATATTTTCTCAGTAACTATGAACAAGGTATATATACTGAACATTGCATATGTGCATCATACACTGCATTTGAGAAAAACTGCGTGTTTTCTTTTCAGCCGCACGTTATGTCACACAGCTAAACCACAAGAACTTGCGGCTACTCCTGGTAAATGCAGCATTTATATGCCTTTGGTGATATTGGCACGTGGTGTGCTAAATAGTTGGACTTTTTTTTTTTTTTTTTTTCAGGACATATTTCACCTTCAGATGAGCTCAGGCAATTTGACCAACACTATCACAAGTGTGTACCCACTTGTAGGTATGTGAAATGAAATGCTTGTGGGTACTTTGAACTTTAGTCTCCATGGTTGTAACGAAAATCTGTTTTTGGTGCAGGTCACATACAAGTTTCTCAGGCTCCACGTAGGGATGAGCTTAATGCACCCGGTGAAATAAATTATAAATATATCCTCCACCTATTTGAAGAGCTTGGCTATACTGACTGGATAGGCCTTGAGTACAAGCCATCTGGTGAGGAATTGTTCTTACCTAGGCTCCAGTGTCTCTTAGAACATTGGCAAGATATTGCGTTGTCTTTAACTTAAGTTGTCTTATTTATTTTTTTCAGGACAAAGCGGTGATGGAATTTCATGGATAAAAGAATATGGCTATGACCTTTGAGGAATGGTAGACATGTCGTAGTTAAGGAAATTAAATATTTTTATGCAATTGAAATGTACGTACACATCTATTAAAGCAAAAGTGATGCAATATGATTTATGTTGGTGCCAAAGACTGCCTCACAATAAGCTTCAAACTGCCATTTGTATGGTTGCAATTTGATAAGTACGTTAGAATGGTACCCGAGTCAAATCAGTGGGAACTGTTCATTATCATGTTTTTTGTATGCAGTGGTATAGGCATGAGACTTTAAGGTGATCCTTTGCTTCATTTTATTTGTCAGCCAGCATCACGAGAACAAGATTGTTCTCTTCAGGCTGGCTACAAATAAAATGGCAGCTCTGCAGTCGCAGTGCTGCCACTTTGTGCAGTTAACAATGCTATTGGTCAGGAGAGCCAGGCGGTTCTCTTGACCAGTAGCATTGCTTAACTCTACGATCTGGCACTATTTTGTCTTCTTGCTTGCTTAACCCGTCGGTTACAATCCTCCCTTAGTATCGACCATATGGATGAAAAAGAAAGGCGGTGGGGTATAAGGATTAAGGGTCTTGGAGATTGTCAACCAAGTTGTGCTGATGGGTACATGCAGAAGCGCACTGGGCCAGGTGAAGGCTAGCTGCATGGGTCTGAGTGTTCCTCGTAGCATAACGATGGCTTTGTGTCAGTTCTTTTGTAGACCAGTACAGGTCCAGAGTAGGCAGTTGAGGTTGGTGCAGGTGTTTTGTGAGACCATCTGCTGTCGCTCTCTACAGTGGTGTAGCCAGGGCAAGTGCTTCCCTCCCAAAAACTAGTATGTGACTTTCCAGCCCCCTTCCCTCCTCTCTGGAACCATTTCATCTATGTGTACTTGCCATACTCATCCCTCGAACTACTGTCAGGTAGCTAGTAAGTGAAGAGAGTTTTGTACATTAAGCTGACTTTTCGGCTTTCATAGCTGCTTGTGAGTGTGCATTGGCAAGGGATTGTCTGCTTATAACCGGCATGCTCGTCTCTAACGATCGTTTCTGTAGGGGATGAACACAAGACAAAATGTGCATTTTCAGATGGCATGTGGTTCGGCTGGGGTCGGCGCGGTTACTAGCGCGGTGCCGTAGATGTGCTGTCCGGTTTACAAATTTCCCGGGGAATTCTTTGTCATCTGTAAGGAACGCTTCAAAACATGAAAAAAAAAAAAAAAAGTGTTTCAGACATGGCAGTCATGACGCAGAAACCAAAAATAAAGACAAAAAAAAAAAAAAAAAAACGCTGGTGTTCGAAAGTTGATGTCCATGACGTGTTTCCGGCTTTCAAAAACACAACAAGGTAGTTGGTGTGGAATGGTGTTCCATGTTACAGCGCTTTCCTGGACTTTTCGTGCCAAAATCGTTTAAATCCAGAGGAAGCCATCCTATGAGCCGTGGATGTGGACAACACCATAGCATCGCCTTCGAGATTAATATTTGTTACTGTGAGGAAGCCACTGCAGCCTGATTAGGTGTCTATCAATGTTTCTTTAATTAAGATCATAATGCTTTGAATTAAGCTCCAACTAAAAGAAACCACCATTGGAAACGCTGTATTTAAATAGGGGTTGACACGCTTTACAAACAAGTTTCTTTAGTTGTGGCCTCCGAGATTGACAACGGTGCGGCCTTTTAAATCTTGGACGCCAGCCGCAAGCCCAGAAAGCTAGCATGCTCGCATGATTTTAAATCGCGGCGGGCCAGCAGTCGCCGCTCGCTCTTGCCTGTTCACTATCTCACGGGTTGGTGTGTTTTCTTCATTCGCGTGCGCACGCAATGGAAAATCCGTGCGTTCAAATCTCGCCCATTGCGATAACAGGCACCGTGACAGTCGAGCACCTACAAAACAACGGCACACCGGCTCGCAGGGCGACGCATCAGAACGCCGAGGCGGCTCTCTACAGAAACGAATTTCGGGACATTTTACTCAGGGCGCGCTTGGGACCGCGCTCAGTGGTGTATTCTCTGCAGAATGCCGTGGTACACAAGAAGTTTTTACGGGAAGGGAAGATATCGGTCGCCCTCAAGGATGAAAAAGTGCACCTCTATTTCTCGAACTGCCCACCCAGCAAACTTTGCACGTTCGTCAAGTTTCTGGACGCGAAGAAAGCGACGCAAGGACCCATCGCTACTGTTCGCGAACGGTTGAAGTCGAGCAAGCAGAGAGTGATTGAGGAGATAAGTCCGTTAATGCTTCGCGACGCTAACGCAACCCAGTCTCAGGGTGTGAAGAGGCCCCTCTCAAAAGACAACCAAACTACACCGACGGGAAAGAAGAGCCGACCGATGGCACCTGGCGATGTCAAGGTAGCACAGAAAAATATGATTTATGATTTCAGTGCTCGTTTACATTGCGCTACCTTTGTTTTTAATGGTGCATATACATGCACACGAAATAAGTGTTGCAGCCAATAATACATTTCAAACAAAACACAAATAGAACGAAAACTTGTGCGAGTAATGTTAGCTTTACCACATGCTTTGTATTGTGTACTCTTGGGATTCCTTTCTGCCACTGAAACAATTTCATGATTCTATCTTTTGATGACTAAATCAGTCGTATTAATTAATGCCAAGTGAGAAGTGCAGGCCAATATTTCAGTCGAATGATGAGTGACAACCATGTACTGGTCCTGATGTTGTTTGCAGCCTGGGAGGAGCCTGAATCCTGTACAGTTGACCTTGGAGCAAAAGACTGTTCTTAGTGCCGTCTTGGCTGGCCGCAGTGTGTTCTTCACTGGTGGTGCAGGCACGGGGAAGTCTTATCTCTTGAGGCACATCTTGTCATCGCTGCCCCCACAAGATGCATTTGCCACGGCTACGACTGGCATTGCGGCTGCTCAGATTGGTGGCACTACGCTGCATTCATTTGCCGGTAACTGTTGTTTCATCTTTTGAATGTACTTCCGTGTTGCTGAAATTGCATGTAGTATGTATGCGCAGTGATGTAACAGATGCCTTGTAGAATGCTATTTGGTCATTTGAGCAGTGCGCATTAGCATTAGCCTGTGAAAATCGGCAGCAATGTGCACCAATTTGCTTAGGCACAGTTAATAGTGAAGTATTCTGCGATAGGTATTATTTTCTTGGATTGCACTTAAATATCATCATTGCAATGTTCAGATGCCCCTGCTATGTTATGAGTAATCTAAAGTTTCTTTGGCCTTAAAGAATACTTGGCCACTGACTTGACTTGACTGGCAATAAAGTAGACAATGTTGAAACTAGAACATTTTTGTTGAGCCTGCCAAAATGATTAGTATTAAGAAATAAATGTGCAACTACACATGCTTTCATCTTTGAATTGACTTGTCCAGCGTAAGAAACAACATGGACGACAAAGAAGGCTGTCAGTTCTGTTATACATGTTTTGTATAGCTTATAAAGAAACCATTCACTGTGTCACTGGGCTCGGCTGAACAGTTGCCAATAGGCACCTGAAAAAAAATTTACTCTCACAGAAGTTATTTAGCAGTTAACATTGAGTGACCATAATGTTTTTCAACCAACCAACTTAGCATTGAGTGAAACCAAGAAATTTTGCTGCACCAAATTTGCCGTGGCATTATATTCACACTGTGTTGTGCACATATTACTGGCTACACAAACCAGGCCAATCTGTAGTCAACAATACCAGGGGTCTTCAACTATAGAGCTTGTTTTGCAACCAGCCCCTGCCTGTAAGTGAAAGATGCCAACTTCACTCCTAGAATGCATTGGCAGGCAGCAACAATGAAATGCACTTTTTCTTGGCCCATGCCATGGAGGTTTGGCAGTATGTATAATGAGGGCTGTGCTAGACGTTTCGCACAGCACTGAACTGCACTTGTGGCATTTAAGAAAGGTACCGTGTCGCAAATGTGTGCATCTGTTTGTGTCCTTAACATCATTTTCTGCTGCTTTTCCTCTCCTCTATGCGGAGTAGTACTGCTCATGCTGTAAACTTTCACTTCGATTACCAATTACATACACTTGCATAATACAAGTGCACCCTCCACAGTAACCTATTGGCTATAGCGTTGTGCTGCTGAGCTTGAGGGTGTAAGTTCAATCCCAGCTGCAGTGGTTGCACTTTAATGGGGTGAAATGAAAAAATGCTCCTGTACCTACATTTAGGTGCATGTTAAAGATCCCCAGGTGGTCACCATCACTCCAGAGCACCCCACTACGGCATGCTTCGTAATCAGATCATTGTTCTGGCATGTTAAACCCCATAATGTTTTTAACAATATTACTGCTTGACTGGACTGAGTTGCTTCATGTTGCAGCCCTCATCATTCTTACATAAGCTGCTTATCAGTGTATTATCATGTGCTGACACAGTATAAATATTATCTATATGCAAAGTAGGTTGGGTCTGCTTTTCTTCGTCTTCTTGAGGATTCTGGTTTTTCAGGTGCATTTACTGCACCAAATTCGCCTTGGCATTATATTCACACATTGTTGTGCGACCATGCGAGCCATAAGACCACGCAGTGGCTGTTTGGCACATGCAATGCTACTTGGCTAAATACTAAGGGAAGGGTGAATAAATGGTTCTGTGGTAGTGACCAGTAAAAGAGGGCCCGGGGATCATTGGCATAAATGTAGAGGAATGCTAAATAAAGAGAATGTTACTCTTTTAGGGCAATAGGGTAAAATTCCAGGCTCTGTTAACACACATTGCAAAGGTCATAGTAATAACTTTGGTAGCACCACATTTCATAGTGGATGCTCATAAATCCATTCAGTCTGCTGTTGCCTAGACAGTATCGCCACACTTTGCACAACCATAGCCGCTTGTATATTTTCATGCGGGCGAAATGCAAAAACAGCCATATCCCGTGCATTGGGTGCACGTTAAAGATCCCCGGGTGGTCAAAATTAATCCGGAGTCCCCCACTGCGGCATGCCTCTTAATCAAATCATGGTTTTGGCACATGAAACCCCAGAATTGAATTCATGCGTCATGTATTTTTTTTTAATGCCAGCCCAGTGATGGCCAGATTGGTTGGTCACTGAGAGGGCGCCACTTTACCAGTAGTTGGTCACAGTATATGGGGCATGGTTAGGGTCGCATCAACTATCCTTCATCGCACGTCATACAGAAACTGAGAAGCGGACACGTAGAGGCAGCAGCGCCAGCTTAAGTTGTTCATGCTCTAGCAACAATGGGTATAAAGTGACTAGGAATGTGGTGCCACTGCATTGGACCACTGGCTCCTATGCATTACGGAGTGAGTGGGTCGGCATTGAAAAATACAGGAGCCTATGGCACAACTTAAGCATCCATTTCCGTGATTTCCTGTGTCCCACACCACAGTGGCATATGCTTCTCCCAACAGGTGTTGGAACAGGCACGGCCACGGTGGAAGCGATGATGCAACGAGCTATGCGACCACCGTGGGTCAACCAGTGGCGCCGTTGCAAGGTGCTGGTGGTGGACGAGGTGTCCATGCTGGACGGACGTTTCTTCCACAAGCTCGAGCGGGTGGCCCGGTTGGTGCGCCGCAGTGACCGTCCCTTTGGTGGCATCCAGCTGGTCCTCTGTGGTGATTTCCTGCAGCTCCCACCAGTCTCTCGGAAGGAGGAACCGGCACCAGTCTACTGTTTTCAGGTATTCCGTTACACAGTTGCGCTACCGTAGCTAGGAGTGGCGTGCATTGGTACTGATAAGACAAGCTGATGTAAGGTCAAATCTTGATTTAAGAAAACCTGGTTTTACGAAATTCTAGAATAAATGAAATGCTTTTGGTTCTGCAACATGTTGGTTTGGTTCCCAATGCATTCATGTTGAAATGCATTGAAACCTTGAAGCAATGAAGTAAACTCAATGCCTCATCGGATTTAAAACAGGTCATAAACCACACCTCAGACTTGGTGAATAAACACATTCAGCAGATCGTATATGCTGCTGTGAACATCTCGGCCAAATTACGAGCTTCATATAGTATGATCCACAGCTTCGGCCACTTCACAAAAGTGTGTAACGTTCAATCTAACTACCTCGCAACGAAAACAAGCTTTACTGAGCAGGTTTTCAGTAGTTTGTTGGCCTCCTGTTCAACTTCAAATAAGGCTTTGTGTGAGACTAGCTTTCTTTATTTTTTTATGTTGTCCCCTAAAAAGTGCATTAGCGAAGCCCTACTGTAATTGTCCTGGAGCCACACAGTGACATCGTTGGCAAAGGTGAGGGAGTTTTCGGATTAATCCATTGATTGGGTGTAATATCCCAAAGCAAGGCACCATTGGCTATGAGCGATTACGTATTGGAAGGCTCTGGCATTGACTTCCTAGGGATCTTAAACGTGTACACAACGCATAGTACATGAGTGTCTTTGCATTCTGCTCCCATCAGAATGAAATTGTTGTGTTGTTGCTGGGAGTCGATCCCATGACCTCATGATCAGCTGCAGAATGCCATAGCCACTGAGTCCCAGCGGGGATGTTGGAGTTTTTCGAGGCCAAAGTAATTAAGTAGAGGAGGCAGGGTGGCAGCCTCAGGGGTGAGCCATCATCAAAGCATAGTGAAAACAGAGGGGGTGTATAGAAACAAGGTAGACCCCATGGCTGCTCAGATGTTCACACTTTAATTCCTGTCGACACCTGCAGCCGCATCATTCCATGGCCTGGCAGTTTCGGTCACAGTTCCAGCCACAGTAGCAGTCCCGGGTTTCACAGCACCAAATGTTAAAAGCTGAGACAGACACCATGGCTGCACAGATCTTCATCTTTAATGTAACACTAGTCTCAATGATGATGGTATGTTCACGGGATGTGGCCGTCGTCATCTTCTATTTTCAACTGAGGGGCTGGTTTAATGCATACTCAGTTTTGTAAGCGCTGAAGTGCCAAATGTTTCGGGTAGGTGGGGAGAGGGGGGTTACCCGTTCCTCAGGCTCCTCCTCTCTGGGTCTGCCAGTAGCGGGGTGGAAGGCAAGCCCTAAGACCATGCAGTCTGCTAACAGAAGGGTTGCAGTCCCCACGTGACCCGCAGGCGGTGTGTTCACGGGATGTGGCCGTCGTCATCTTCTATTTTCAAATGAGGGGGTCAGAAAATGAGTCAGAAAGACTTGTGAGCCGGAGTTTTCTCTTGAGAAAAAAGTTGGTGTGTGTTTCTGTAATTATGTGTTTCAGTGTCACATTGGCTACCGCTGGCACCGTTCCTTGAGTAACGGAAGAATTTGTGTATGCTGCAATTTGCAGACATCCGCTTGGCGCCAGTGCGTCCATGTCACACTGGAGCTGAAGCAGGTGCACAGGCAGAGTGATCCCAGGTTCATCTCTTTGCTGCAGCAAGTGAGGGTAGGCTCCTGCCCTGACTGGGTCGAGGAAGTGCTCAAGAAGACAGCCAGCCGCTGTCTTGAAACAGGTGTGTTTATGACAGTTCTCTCACTATGTATTAATAAGTGATGACAATGTCTTGTAGCAAAGGTGTACCGAAAACAAAATTGTTTAAGAAGAGGACCTGCCTCTCTGCTGCCAACTCTGCTGCTGTTGGCAGCCGGATGGGAGCTTGTGATTTGGCTGAAACTGTGGTACTTGCCATCTAGCCGTGAGTGACATTGCAAGTTAGATATGAGTCATTCCACGCGAAACGTCCCAGCCCAAAAAGCGACCATTGTTGATTTTCTTGAAAAAAATTGGGTTAGATGGCTATTGTGTGAATAAGGTTTCACCAAAGTATTTTGGTCGAAAAAAAGTTTTTGATCACGTGAGCAAGTTTCCACGAAGAAGCATTAGTTGGTTGGAGGTAAATTTTTTTTATTCAAGTCTGAGACTAGGAGTAATGACAAATTTTATTTTAGAGCATTCTAGGGGCATCCTTCTTTCATATAATGTGATAACTGAATGCATTTTAGAATTCATCGCATTATTTGGCTCAGTAAAAAAGCTAGAAATGTTGTGTTTTCAGAAATTTTTTCACATAAATTGCGCAAATTTTTCAACTACAATATTTTTTCTTCCTTTTTGCATGTTGCCATAGTGTGTGCTAAAAATAATTTGAAATTCTTAAGGCATATATTATTTTAAAAAACACCTCCAAAGTTGGCAAAAATGGATTTTTTTGCGAGATTCAGGTCACATTTAAGCCTTAAAGCCCTGCAGATAAAAATATGTTAGGTAGCTCAATATGTGCACCGACCTTTTAGCTTGTGATTTAGAAATTTTTATTCGAGTAAATTGTGTTTGAAGCGAGAAACAAATAAAGTTATTACCAACCAACCAACAACCAATATCGCCAATATGCACTGCATACGTGCCGCCGCTCCCCTCGTCGTCTGCTTGTTGTCGGCTGCACGTTGCCGTCTGCCACCCAGCAGACGGCGGCTAGTATAGGGGGTGATCATTTTTAAGATTTATGGAATTTTTAAAAATCGCCTGTAGCAGATATCATAATTCTAGTCCTTGAGCTGGATTGTTCAGAAGCTGACAATACTTGCACCAGAAATCGAAATGCATGCTGAACTAATTAACAACTGGTAATTAACTTCTTAATTAATTACTTCACAGCGCATATTGCAATTTACAAATTGTAGCCGTCGAGCTTGAAAGACACATCCACTTAAAATTAATTTCCAGGATGACACCAATTTTTGAGATATTACATCCTAAAGTGTGGGACAAAATAGGTGGGCTTTCCAGCTACTTTTGTGCTTCGATGCACAGAGTAGCATTTTGTTTAATAAATCGAAGTTTCGCCCGAAAGTCGAAGCATCGATTGCCATAGCAAATTAGTGAACAGCTATAGGAAATTAGGAAATTTGCAGGCGCAAGTTGGAATCAGCTAGCGCAAGACAGGAGTAATTGGAGATCACAGGAAGCGGCCTTCGTCCTGCAGTGGAGATAAATATAGGCTCATGATGATGAAGATGGTGATGACGATAGGATGTAAGGATACTAGTTTTATCGGCCGTATAAACTTGTAGACATAAGTATACTAAGCAAATTAACAAGCATGGTGACACGCGTGCACAAGCAAACATGAACACATCTCACTAGATGACCACGGAAACTCACTGTCAGAACTTTGGGGTGTGGCTGCATGAAAGGCCTAGTTTCAGACAGTCTATTGTATATAAAGTTTTTGATACCGAAACTTGAAGAAAACTAAAAAAGAAAGAAAACACCTTGCTGTTGCCACTCTATAGAAGTGATACATAACTCGGAAAGCACGGCGTCTTGGCATGACCTCCGAGATTAGGTTTCAGCGTGCTGCGGAGGTGCAACATGTTAGGACTTTTGTCATATCCACTAACCACCAGGTGCATGCATCGTCTGCTTAATGCTATTTAAAGGCTGCTAACAAGAAAATTCGACATCTAGCAGCTCTGCAACTTTGCCAAGATTGCTTCAGTAATATATTCTGCTCATTTATTACCAATTTAGCCAAGTGAAGTTTTGTTGCAGTTGGCCTGGGAGAAGAAGCATATCTTGAAATGGGGGCACAGTCCTAGAAACATTCTTTTTTACTCAGCCTGCTTACAAGTGGGCCTTCAAGTTTGAGTTTCCTTTGTTTTTTTCCATAACAAATCATCAAGGTTGGGACACCAGTTTTACATGGAAAGAAGCTTAAGTCACATTAAAGAAACTCACCAATTTTTCCACTACTTTTATTCAGCATTGCATGTTTCATACAATATTTTTTATGCAGTGTATTTGAAACTTGGAATTAAGGAAATGTGAACGAAAGCTGGTGCCTTTCTTCTGTTGCGTCACACATTTTCAATACTGTTTGCATGTAATCAAATTCTTTGCCTACCTGCTTTATTAGTTTTTTGTGTAACTGGTTTTTATACTCGTGTATCTAAAGTGACTATGTAAGCTTAATTGTAGAGAGAGAGAGAGAGAAACGAAGAGGGAAAGGTAGGGAGGTTAACCAAGGACGTGTCCGGTTGGCTACCCTACACTTAGGGAAGGGGAAAGGGGAAGAATAGATAAGGAGAGAAAAAAAAGAGTCGGTCATTGGCAGTGACAGTCACAGAAAAATCTCCGCTGTCACAAGTGTTCGTACAACCCAGTACACTTCATGAACTGCAGAAGGGCTTTTGTGGCCTTTTGCATGCAAGAATGCATAGGCCATGGTCCAAGAATCTTTTCTTCCGAGAGCGTTCTGTTATCTAACAGGTTAAGTTTAGCTTGGAGAATACGTCGTTGAGTGTCAAAAGATGGACAGTGACACAGAAGGTGCTCGAGAGTCTCGTTGCACCCGCACAAATTGCACGCCGCACTGTTGGTCATCCCTATTATGAACGAATAGGCGTTGGTAAATATGACACCCAACCACATGCGACACAGTAAAGTTGTTTCATGACGGGAGAGTCCAGCTGGTAGGCGAAGTCGCAAGTTAGGGTCAAGAGAGTGCAAACGTGAGTTGATGAAACCCGGTGAATTCCATCGCAGAAGTGTGATGTGGCGAGCAATCGATTGAAGTTGCCGCGCAGCACCTGTTCTTGAGTGTGGTATAGGAACCAGCTGATATTTGTGATGAGCCGAGCGAGCTGCTTTATCTGCGCTGTCGTTGCCGACAATTCCGCAATGGCTTGGCAACCACTTAAATACAATGTCATGCCCTTCTGCGAGCTCGTGATGATGAGCGTGCCTAATTTCATGCACTAGCTGCTCGTGTAATGCTTGTCGTAGGGAAAACTGCAGAGTTTGTAGGGCTGCTTTGGAATCACTGAAAATGGCCCAATGATTTGGCGGCTGCTGGAGCACGTAATTGAGTGCACCTTGAATAGCCGCAAGTTCTGCTGTTGTAGACGTGGTATTGTGCGAATATTTAAATTGTAAACTGACGGCGTCCGATGGAACATTTAGAGATTTTAAGTGTAGTTGAGAGAACTAAGACTCCAATGAGAATGATAGTGGGAACTCTCTAAACTTTGTTAACATTAGTTTACATTAGTCTTAGTTCTCTCAACTTCAATTGTAGACATTTTAAGTGTAGTTGAGAGAACTAAGACTCCCATGAGAATGATAGTGGGAACTCTCGAAACTTTGTTAACATAGTTTAATGCACAAATATTTGCTCCTTGCCAAAGAATCTACAATGAAATAAAATTTTTCTGCACACCTTGATGTGGACATCAACCATGATGTTATAATCAAGCTGATTATGACTCAGCACTGATGCATCACACAAAAGGGGGCAGTGCCCATCACAGTGAAAATTGTGACATCAAGCATTACGTCATAACCAAAATATATAGGGCTGAGGCTGGCTACAGAAATAAAAAGTAAAAAAAGAGCAAGACATTTATTATGAGAAATGTATTCTTGGGAATGCCACCACAATGTACACTTTGAATTTCCTCTTAGTCTTAGATGAGCTACCACAGCTGTTAGGCAAATGAACAACATTGATTTGCTGGAAATATCGCAACAATGTTGGCTTAGATGCGTTAATGACTGCATGGAGCTCTATCCTGGCCCAGAGCACAGTATGTCAGTGAGACTAATGTTGCAGTCAGTGTGGCTTGCAGCAAGCGAGCCATGGTTAGAGCTAATTAACAGTGTGCATTGTCATTCCAAGAGATTGTAAATGCAACTGAATATGATGGACACCTCCCTCCTGTGTACCTGTTCATATGGTTCCATTTTTGGCAGGCCATAAGAAACATTGCATGTCCGGTATTGAATCAAGGATTCAGTGGGGAACCTCGTGTAATTTATTGATTTGTTATTGGTTTGCCATTTCAGGTGACATAGTGGCAACTCGGCTGAGCACGCACACAGATGATGTGGACTTCATGAATCAAAGGTGCTTTGATCAGCTGCCGAGCTCGCCACGCATATTCAAAGCCATTGACTCTGAAGGTTCCTCAGCAGACTTGCTTGAAGCCTGTGCGCCTTCCACTCTAAGCCTCAAAGTGGGCACACAGGTCATGCTGACCAAAAACACTCAAGTGAGAGCTGGCCTTGCGAATGGCTCACGTGGGGTCATCGTGGGATTTGACTCGGCGTCTGGTAAGCTCTAGGCAAAATAGTGACCTTTAGCTTGTACTGACCACAGTACAACCTCAGTGGTTGTACTGTGGTCAGTACAATGTGGTTAGCTCAGTAACTAACCACATTCTGTTCATCTGCTGGTGTAAAGCGTTGATAGCAATGCAGTCAACACTCAGTTGCTTTTGTTTCATATTGCTTCGACGAGAACATCAATGTAACAAAAACACCTTTCTTGTGTTCTTTTTTGACAAAGCGTCGTTACCAGGATTGTTACTGCCGTACACGTTTACAGCTTATCGTAACCTGCTAAGCTAAATCTCGCTGTCCTGGTGGTGTCCGTGATCCTTCTAAAGAAAGAAGGTCTATCACTGGTCATCAGGCTAGAAATAAAAAAAAATATTATGAGTCTGTAGCTGGTGTCAGGAGACAAAGCATCAACAACCTACCAACTAATCGATTACATTTCACTAGCATAAGAATGCACTCAGAGGAGCTACTGCAGATTGTGAAGTACCTGTGATGTGCATATTGGAGGCCAAAGAAGCTAAACTGGCGAGGTAGCCAGACGTGGTTTTGATAGCAGCATCTTACATATATGTTGATTATGAATGATTGATTTATGGGCCTTAAGGTTAAAAAAAATCCACAAGGGCCATGAGTGGTAGAAGGCTCTTTGACCATGTGCGGTTTTTAACGTGTACCCAATGCTTGGTAGACGAGTGTCTTTGGGTTCTACTCGCACTGGAATGCGGCAGGCCACAACCAAGAACTGAACTCGAGACATTGCGCTCAGCAGCAGAACGCCATAACCACTGAGCCACGACAGCGGGCATATTGATAATACAGTAAGTGTAATGAAGCAGATGTGCATGCTTACGTTTACTCGCAAGTAATGTAGTAGACTGTTATTTCATAGACAAATAAATTGACAGAATCACAATCTACCTTGTGCAGGAGACCCCATTGTCCAGTTTGTAAACTCGTGCAAGCAAACCATCACCAAGGAGCGCTGGGCCATCCGGACAGGCCCAGAGGGTAGGTGCCATGTGCGACGACAGCTCCCGCTGCGCCATGCTTGGGCCATGTCCATTCATAAGTCTCAGGGCCTGACGCTTGACTTTGCTGAGCTGACACTAGGTCGTGTCTTTGAGGCGGGTCAAGCTTATGTCGCTCTCTCGAGGGTGGCCACGCTGGAAGGGTTGAGGGTTCTAGACTTCAGGAAAGACTGTGTCCGGGCTGATCCTCGCGTGCTTTCTTTCTATCGAGACCTTGGTGCTTGCTGATATTTTTAAAAAGCTTGTGGGTGAAAAGTGGTGTTGGGCCAGGTACTGGAAATTAGCATTATTGTTGCCTGAGCTACCGAATGTGTTGTCTCCACTTCAGGAATTTTTGATGAAAGTCGGAAATATTTGGTAGTTTTTATTGTAGTGTGCTGTACATGTGCCAGACATGCCATATCTTAGTCATTGCACACTTCTTGACCTTCTGTCTCGCCATCCTTCATCATCAGTCATAAAGAACTGGTCAGACTCTTAGCTAAACATGCAGTTTTCAGCCAAAAGGAGCAGCAACTGAAAGTTCACTCTAGTAAACATGGGAAAGTTCCACATTTGGTAGGCCATCTCATTTTTGTATAACTCATCTCAGTCTGAGGAAGTAACAATGTATGTAGCTTGCTATAGTAGTACGTTTCATTTCTACTGTGTTTGTGTCACTATACCAAATCTTGCCTCACTTTTGTGTTCTTTGTTCGCCGTTTATACTATTTATTATTATTCATGAACGAATAAGAACAAATTATGAATATGCCTTGCTCCAAGGCCTTGTCCATTTCACTCAGAATGAAATGCCTATCTGTGATGTCTGAATGTTACATCAGTAAGTGAGGGTAGATATTGTCCTGACCTTCAGCTTTGAAACAGCCAGGCCTGCAAGGCATTTGCATGCAAGTTGTAAGAGGCATCCTCATAACCAGACTGCGTGATGTTAAAGATTAAACCAGTTTGGTCACAGCCGATAATGGTGGAGTGGTCACAATGGTTAGTTTGTAAAAGTACATTGGACTGTTTTCTTATTAAACAATTTGCTGTTTGTTAATTTTGAAAAGCTGTTTCAAAGCAACTGTCGATGAAACAGTTATGACCCACTTGTATTCCCTTTTTGACCCAGTTGTGTTCATTTTTGGGTGTAAACTGAAAGCCTTGCTGTTGGCACAAGGTCGTTTTAATCTGCATCAAAGAATCGGGAAGGCCGGACATGAAAAGTATGCTAGAAGTATACTCTGCACTCTGGAGGCATCAGCATGAGCTCTGTTTCTGTTTTTATTATTATTATTATTATTGTGGTGTATAAAAGGGAGGTTAATTTTTCACATGAGAACCATCAATTTGTTAAACGCTTTTATTATAACTTTTTACATGAGGTGAGATCTCTGTGATGGTGAACATTGTCAAAAAATGGCTCTGCGAATGTGGGCATGCACGTGACCTTGTGTTGTTGGGTATTTATTTGTAGAAGGAAGTACGTTGGGCTGATAGATCATGTAGTCATGCATCTTTCAGTTTCCTAAATGATCTGATTTGTTCTAAAAAATAATTTTGTACTGTCATGATGACGAGTTCCTTAGCTCATGCCCTTATTGTGATTTTAGCTGAAGGGTGCTAACTGAATATTTCCTCTCGTGTGATTTTAGGCAGCTAGTTTCATCCTGAGCAGATTGTTTCTAAATAAAGATGTGCTTCAATGCTATTTGAGAGTTTTCCCATTTTTTTAGGCTACACTTGGGATACTGAACAACTTGTGGACTGTTACATTGCTCTGTCTAGGTTGGCATATACACTGCATGTTTAATAAGGGTTTTACAGGGTGCATTTTCGAAAAACTTGGTGCCAAATTTTTCAATCGCCATCGGCTTCTTAGCAAGAAATTTCTGTTAAGAAATTCGGTCCCAATTGGGCTTGATCATGATCAAGAACACACCGTGTGGACACCCGTATGTATGAGATAAAGTTGACTTACTATTGTTCAATAAATAATTAGCCGTTTGCCTTATGTTCATTGAGTGAGTGTTGTTTGTGTGCTACATTCTTTGTAGCCTGCAGTTTTGTTTTGTTGCTAACAACTACAATCGATGACAGACTAAGAATTTAACATGAGCTCCCCTAACAAAGCTACACGGCGTCCGCCTTTGTGCCTCCACGCTCTAAACTACAGTTCCCAAGAGGCACCGATACTGAAAGAAATTTACCTCCGCCGTGGCGTAGCTGAAATGAATCTACGTAATTGGCAGGCACATCTACACAAGTTAATTTGGAGTTCGACAATGGTGTATTCGCCACTGCATTCTTGGGTAGTCACCAACTATAGTAATGCTGCTAGCAGGACAGCAGTTTCTCCTGGTAAAAGTTGAGATGTCGTAACATTTTGTCTGAATTCCTTCAGACAAAATGTTACAACATCTGCATGCATGCATGCTTGGCCATTGCTGGGAAATATTTATGCTGACTTGCAGACCGTACTCGCTATATGCAGGCAGAGCGCCGTGTCGCTGCTATCCGTGCTATTTTGTGCACCATGTTCCAAAAGATGATGACACCAGTTCATTCGCGGCTCTAAAGCCTGTTTCACATGTTGAGATACAGCAATGCGAAACGCTCTGGCGAGTGGCGACACGCCGCTTTCGCGAAATGTTTGTTTTACGTGTTCTGTGTTTTACGTGTAGCCAGACACTCCTGGAACGACCAAGTCAGAGCCCCTAACCATGCCCAGTAGGGCATTTTTTTTGCACACTTGTAAGGTGCTGTCCAGCAGAGAGCGTTTTACTGCAAGAAGTTCCTAAAAGGGCTTTTAAAAAAATGGAATGCAAATGTTGTAAAGTTAGCTATTCTTCCTGCAGCAAATGCCCTCCCAAAGCAGCGGTTCCTCCGCTTTCTCCCATATATCGGAACCAGGAGCACGTCACGTTTATGTCATGAGCTCCGCCTCCATTATTCATTTTCTCTTCTTTGCTGCGACACGCATTTGCGACGGCGATTTTGCACTTGGGCAGTACCCCGAGTGCCCGTGTTCGCGTTGCAGCTGGCTTGCTGTGTGCTGCAATGCTCGCCCGTGTCTATTACTGTGTCCGTGTTTAGTTTGCGCATAACCATTTTCTTTTGCAAGTATGAACCAACTCGCCAAGCAGAAAGTTTTACTGCTGCGATGTGTCTGACGTTGGAAGCGGTACCTGTGATGTCTCTGCTGACGAGAAGACCGGCTGGGAGAACAAAGGCACACAGGTTTTCGTTCCAATTTTCGACTGTTTACGTGGAGTACGTAGGTTCAGCAGTTTGCAGACGATATCGTCGCCGCGTGATCTACGCAACTGACTTGATTGTTTGTTTGTTTGCAATGTCCAAACTTGGCACGAAGCCCTTTAGCAAAACGCGGCCATGATGACACGTAGCTTTCTTTTCTTTTTTTTTTGTGCAAGATGCTACAATGCTTATTGTTGTCTTTGATGTAGCTATGTTTGCAGTACATTCACAGTTCCTTTACCTAGCAGCAGCGGCGTCGCCAGGATATTGTGCCGGGGGGGGGGGGTGGCAGTGGGGGAACTCGTACTTGAGGGGGCTGGCAGGAAGGTGTCACACGAAATTTATGCCAGACATCCCTGGTGCACAATTTTTTTTTTTGGAGGGGGGGGGGGGGTCCGTGCGTTCTCCCGGTAATTTTTGTTTACACATTGAGCGGCCGCAGTCGTAATCGTTATGGAACGCGAACGGACTTCGCCGTCACAGACCACGTGCTTGCTGGTAGAGTGGCGTTACAATCAATTGTATAGAACAAAATATAATAAAAAAAAGTTACAGCCCTTCCACTAATTTGAAGATGGAAGCCAGCGAAGCTGTGACTATGGTGGGTCTGCAGTAGTGAATATTGCTATAGTAAATTTATGTATTATCATAATTGATTATATTCAGCGTCTTCGGCATGTTCCTCAAAGAGCAAGGACACCAGCGTCTTGTTTTCGCCCGGCGCGATGGCCAAGTAGTGCGTTTGCTGCGCCATGTCCGCCCCATCGTCATAGACTAGCGCATGAGCCACAGCGTTCATAGCCGCGGCACACTGCACGGCAGGGGTTTGTCCAGAATTTCGATTTTCGGGGGGGGGGGGGGGGGGAGAGGTTCAAGAGGCTCGCGCTCTGTTTACCATGTTTTATTTACTTACGGCTGAAAGCTTTTTATTGCGATATCAATTATATGGACACTCCAAAGCGGATTTCTGCCGTCGCCGTGAGGTTCCGTATGACGTCAACGGCGAAGAAATGGTCGCCGCGCTCCGGACGCTGTATGCGCGAGTGAAAGCGCGCGAGGGAGGGAACGAACGCACGTCGGAGAGCAAACGCGCGTTCTGCGCCGGGAGGCGACGTTTAGCTGCGGCACCAAATGCCTATTTATATAAAAACGTCACAGTTTCGCCCTAAGGGCGAAGCAATGAATGCCATAGCAACACAGCAATGTCATACGAAGTAAGGTGAGCGGCTTTGGTAGCAATATGAATTGTAGTAAACATGAGCTGATTAAGTAAGCAGGTGTGCTGCAGCGTAAGTAGACCGACATGAAGAGAGACTCGAGACTCGATGACCACCACAAGGCGCGTGTGAAACGGTGGTGTTGATGAGAAGCGCTTCCCGTGGGCAGCGCGTGCGAAGGGACACACCTGTAGCGCTGCACTGCCGATTCGGGCAGCATTGCATGTGTAGCGTGTGTTGGAAAATGTGGCCCGACTATTACTAACTGAATGAACAAGCGTGGTGTGAGCGCGCACAAACAAACATGAATAGATCACACTGAATGACTGCAGACAACGACTGTCAAAACGCTGGCAGCGAGCGCATACGCCGCCGCGGGCGAAGGTACGTGCGGTCTATCGCTTCAACGGAAACTGAGCGGCGAATGCATGGCGCATAAAGGTCAGAGCCGTGTGGAGATAAGAGACGGTGCGGGCGAGCGAGCGACGAGCGCGGTTGTTGGCAGAGTAGAAGTGCGCCCCCCCCCCCCCCCCCCCCCCCCCCGCGCGCTCCCTCCGGCGCTGGCTTCCCGCTTCCTTGCTTGCGCGTGGGTGATTGAGTGCGTTCGCTCTCCGTGATAGCGCGCGTCCCCGCACGCTTCCGCTCGGGCATACGGCGCGCGGCGAAGATTTTATCTATAGGGAACCTCACGGCGACGGCAGAAATCCGGTTGAAGTGTCCATATAATTGCTATCGCAATAAAACGTTGTGAGGCGAGAAGGTGGTAAAGACTTCCGACGCTGCTCGACGAGTGTCCCGTTCTGATCTCGTCGAAAACCTCCGAGTCGCCCCCAAAGGCTCCAGCAACAGTCCCCAACGCCGCGCGTGTTTTGTGCGAACGCGGGCAAAACGCCGACGGCGTCGACAACAGTTCTGTGTGTTGCCGGTGCTGCTGCATGTCCAAGTTTGTACAGCTGATAAAACTACTATACTTACTCCGTATAGCTCTTTACAAATTTGCTATCGCAATTGATGGTTCGCCTTTCGGATGAAACTGCGACATTTTTTTTAATATAAGTACGCCGCGCGCGTTCAGTGCGAACGCGGGCAAAACGCCGACGGCGTCCACAACAGTTCTGCGCGTTGCTGGTGCTGCTGAATGTCCAAGTTTATACAGCTGATAAAACTACTATCCTTACTCCGTATAGCTCTCTACTAATTTGCTATCGCAATTGGTGCTTCGACTTTCGGGTGAAACTGCGACAACTATTTTAAACAAATGGAGACGGGACAGCTGCTAATTAGAGAAGGGCACTAATTAACCATTTAAGCAAGCATATTCAACCACATGTTACAAGGGAGTTCGTCCTTGTCGCGCTGATGATGTTCCGCAAAAAAATATAACGAAGGTAAGGACAGGCGGGCACGAACAAACGCCGTATAGACGGCCAAAATGTGTGCCTCATTTTGTGGGATTATAAATTCAATACTATATTTAAACACCCACGGTATTCTGTCACCACGTTTGAAAAGAACGTATGGGCAACCGCAACCTAGCTTGCTTGCTTGTTCCTCACTTGTGGCACACTTACCCACTACGGGGGATTGGCCAAGAAGCCGGCGCTTAATTTGTGTTCTTCAAGGCACGTGACGGTGCTGCCGAAGAAAACGAAGCTCCACCGTCTCGCGTGTTGCTCGCGCGTCACGAGCTATCCCTTCGGCGGTTGGAGACTGGGCGGGCCTGACGTTCGTCTCCGCTGGCGTCCGAGTTGGCCCCGTGGGAGGCGGCGCCCGCAGCTGTCCCCCGTCGACGCATGAGCTAGGCCCGTCTCGAGGACGTCGGGAGGGCCGCCCAAATTGCCTGACGCGAGAGTGAGTCGGCCTCGCTGCACGTTCTCCTTCAGAGTCTCGGTTTTCTAGGCATAGCTGAACCTCGCCTGAGCGTCGCTACGGCGATCTCGCCGAAATCACCGTGGCCTCCAAGGCGTACGGGAGGGACCGCTTAGACAACAGTTAAACTGCAACGAAATTTCGCTTTGGCTAAATTGGTCATGCATGAGTAGTATGTGAATGCTACGGAAGCAATCTTGGCGTAACTGCGGAACTGGTGATTGTCTAGTGTTCTTATTAGCAGCTTTTGAATAACGCCTCAGATGACGAAGCGCGCACCTGATGGTTAAGGGATGTGACGTACAATCCCAGCACGTCGCCTCCGATATTTTTCGGCGCTTTGCTGGTTAGCCGTGGGCACCACGCCGTCTTAGAGTCTGGCGGCGCGCCATAGGCCGAGGAGCCACGCAAGCCTAGACAACGCCACCTAGACTTCTAGTCTAGGTGGTGTTGGCCTAGAGCGCGTTAGTTCTCTATGTTCTGAGTCATACGTCACATCCGGCGAGTGGTAATATAGACGTTTTTTTTCTTCTTTTCGTTTTATTTTTTTTTCAGTTGCGCTATTGAGGACTTTTACTTTCTCTCTTTTTTGCGCTCTTTTCGTGACGCATCCACACGTATTTCACACGTAAAAGTTCGCACTTGGACTGCTCTATATACGTATAACTAAACTATCTGCAACTAGGCCCTTTATGCGGTCTGAAATTCCATTGCACTTGACATTTAAAAGCGTTTGCAGACGGCGTTCAACCGGGATTTTTAGGCGTTGCGTGACGGCATCTGTATGGAAACTTTACGATATTGAAATTACTGTTGTATTTATCTTATGCTGTCCTAGATCTCTCTGCCATGCTACCACGGGACACAGTAGAAGCATGTGAAATATCGCATCGCGGCCCCATTCTTGCCTTCGTAGTGCGACAAGATTTTGGTGTATACTATACTAAACGCTGAAAATGTGTTGTTTGACGGCGCGAAGCATCTGGGCCAGTATCAAGAGCGTTGGCCAGTAAGCTAACGACCAGATTACGAGATCGCTAGCCAACTAGGCGAGCGGTTCGTGCACTCGACATATATCGCCCGATTCTCAGATCAGTCGTCCACCAGTCACGTGATGGGATGTCTTAGCGAATTCGGCGCTTTCAAGTCACGCCGGCTCCCCGAATCAGAGGCACCACAGAGGCGCCGAGCATACCGCAGCCTTTAGAAACGGGGGACCTAAAATTAGAGGAGGCTACAGGCTACCGGTTCTGCGTGCTGAACTTAAAGAAAAAAAAAAAGATAAGCTCGGCGCTGTGCCGCTAGCGCTATTTATTCGGTTGTGCAAGGTCGTTACGTATACGGCTGTTTCTAAAACTCTTTACTGATTGTGATGCACACTGGGCAACACCTCTGTCCAAGTGGTAAAGCGCCGCTTATGGACCCGTTGTGGTGTCCGCCAGCATTAAGTGGTTGGCATGGCATGGCGAAGTGGAAATGGTTCAACTCCGGTTCGGTACTCGTGGCATGGCGAAGTGGAAATTTTCCAACTCCGGTTCGATACTAATTCAATTACTGACTTGCGGACAATCCTTCTTGGACGGTACCACTGGTTCGGGGTGGCGAGGTTAACCCGTGTACTTAGATTTAGGTGCACGTTAAAGAACCCCAGGTGGTCAAAATTTCCGGAGTCCCCCACTACGGCGTGCCTCATAATCAGAAAGTGGTTTTGGCACGTAAAACCCCATAATTTTTTAACCTTTAATCTTACTGGCTTACATATTGCTCTGTCAATACGGCAAAGGAAGTAGTAGAGAATCCGCTGCTGACACTTAGTGGCTGGGGCTTTGTGCTCCAGTGATCGAGATCGCTGGTTCGATCCCGGCCGTGGCGGCCGCATTTTGGTAAGGTCGAAATGCAAAGAAAAAAAAAAAGCTCGTGTACTTTGGTTTAGGTTCACGTTAAAAACCCCAGGTGGTCAAAATTAATCTGGAGCCCCCACTATTGAGCGTGCCTCATAATGATATCGTGGTTTTGGCACGTGTATATATAGACTCCCAGAATTTAATTCAATTAATCACGAACAGACTGAACATTTATTATTTACTGCCGGAAGCGCGGCCTTTTTCCTCGGGACGGGGCGCTAACACACATCGCATACACGTCCGCTGTAGAGACACGGAGTCTGTTTCCCAGTGCTCGCACGGACATGAACAAGACGATTTAATAAATTTGAAAACCTCACTTGGTTCTTTCTCCATGTACATGGGCTTGAGCCTTTGAATACAAGCTGTTCCGTAGAAGCCCACACGAATGATAGAAATGCTTCTTTAACCGACGTGATCAACTGTGGTATAACAGGAAATGTGGCCGAAGCCAATGTTTCGACAGAAGGACTTGTCTTCGTCAGGACGAAAAGAAGTGGCCTTGTCGATGCTCGCCTCTAGAGGCATCCTTTCTTCAACCGCTGTTGATCGCTTCAAGCATTCATCTCCGTGTGTATATACTTCTGACTTGTTTTGTCGATGTATGACCAAATGCGGTCCTGAAAAACTTAGGAGACGCTTAAGCTTCGCCTTTAAGAGTAGAACGCGATATCATTCAAAAGTCCCTGACTGCTTGTCCCGCTTCCCGGCAACTGCAGCTTATGCAACCGTAATCTTGCTTATGCATTAGAAAGCTATGCACGAAAGCGAGCTTTCTGGTTGTTTTTTTTTCTTTCCCCCGCACGGCCGGCGCAGCGGATGCGCGGAGGCGGGCGCCATCTGGCGGTGCTGCAAGGAACCAAGCGGCGCGCGCCGCTCTGTGATTGGTAGAAATTTTTCGCTCACGGTCAACGCCAGATTTCTGCGTGACGGGGCCCTTAAAGCTGTCGCTTTAATATAAGGTGGCTCTATAGCGACTCCCGAGCGACGCCTGTCCGCTTGAAAACACGAATAATGGTGGCCAAATTCTTAAACACGAACGGAGTGCCCGGAGATTTGTGGCGAGGCCTCACTTGTCGTCAGGAAGTGAAGGCGTCTTCTAAACACTAGAGATCAAACGACGTCCATAAGCCCATCTTATTCTCTGTTGTCGAGTATACCGAGGAGCTCTGCTGGCAAGCGAGCCGTGGTGGTGGCTGGGAAGCCAGTTAAGCGCCGGTCGTTAACTACATTAATATAGCATATGTAATTGGGTGCGAGAATTTGAGTTGCCATGTTGAGTTGTCGAACTATCATAGAGACTACGTATGTACTTGTACATACTCCTGACACACCTTGTACATTATATTGCACATTGCCGTCAGTTTTTTTTCTTCAGAATTAACTGGGAAGAGATAACGTAAAATATTTAGCCCGGTTATAACGTCCAGCTCATACCAATCAATCAATAAATCAATCAATCAATTTTATTTACCAGAAACAAAAGGAACTGGAGGGACACCTGGGCAAAAAGCTGTCGTAGCAGCTTGACGGAGGCCCAGGGTCCCCTACATGGCAGTAGTACTCACATGACATATACAGAGAAGGCTTTATACACAACACTTTCATGAAAGGTTTCATACACAACAAGCATTACACATCGCAGGTATGCATAAACAATGACATTTTACACTTGAATGCAATATACTGATCGGTACGTCGCTATAAAGAAAGAAAGTAGTCACGCAAACCATCTTTGTTTAGCGTAGCTGTGTGCCTATATTTGTTTAGTACAGTCGGTATATTATGTGTTAAAGACTGTAGGCTGTAATTGTTTCGAGACCATGGTACCTTCCATACCTCGGGGTTTCGTGTAGCATGTTTTGTGTGAGTGCAGAGTTCTAGCTGAGCAAGGGATGTCAAATAATTCTTAACATATTCGGATGAGAAGTAAATCGTGTCTAGTAATCTATGTTCGTATAATTTATCTACGCGGTTTAGTCTGTATTTAAGAAATATATTTTCTGTTGGTGAAAGTCGATTAACGTTCTCTATATACCGAGCGATTTTCTTTTGAAGTATTACCAGCTTTTGCAAGTTAGATTTAGATGTTGTAGCCCAGACAAGGTAAGAGTAATTTATATACGATAAGAAGAGACTATAGTATATTTGAAGTTTTGCTCTCGTAGGTAGAAATGTGCGGCAAATGGCCTAATTTATAGTTCTGTTGAAATTCATGGAAACCAAGCTGTAAACAAGCTTGGCCAGACCCATAACAAGACTGGAGAGTAATGCAAACGTGTCGATAAATTGATTATCGATAGTATAGTTTTTGAAGTTATCTGTAGTGTAAAAAAGACTGTCGGGCAATACGTATACATTACTATCGTTAGTATTGCGGTAGTTCGCTACTGATATGCTGATGGTCGATAGTTTTGCAATTTCTGGCTAATATTCCGAGAAGTTTTGCGATAACTGACCCTCATCAGTAACTCAGTTCATACAGCTGGAAACAGGGAAACGATGTCAAGTTTGTTTCAACGTTTACGTGGGATACGTCGCGTGATTTTACATTATTGATAGTGTGCACGATAGTACTGTATATTATTACTGCGCTCTCGACGGTAGTCCTACAAATGACTCGGGCACGACTCCGCATGTGTTCAGAATAAACGAAAATGGCCACGAGGTCATCAGAATAATGGACAGTGAAATGCAAATCGTGTGCTGCATCGTGGGAACTCCCACAGGCGGACATCGCCACACACAAAAACTGCCACTATCGGTGATGGCCTGGTTCGCAGCGTAAGTGCTGTCAAACGTCTGTCTGTGTCACCATTGAAGTAGTCAATGTGGCTCTGATGCGCACGTTCGATCGCGCCATCGTGTCTGCCTCAAGCAAAAAGTCGGCCATCTTGTTTGTCGAACGAGACGTGCAACGCAGCCTGCATGCTTGGCGGGATTTCGCATTAAGTCAATTGGACGCACTCGCGCGGCACTGCAGGTGCCAAGCGTAAAACTCAATTTCTATTGCGGCAAGCAGATAGTATCACAAGAGACGCGTATATAGTGAAATCCAGGTTGGGACCTGTTGGAAGTTGGTAGCTCGAGCTTGACGTGTTTGATTTGGACAACCTGCAAAAGAGAGTAGAACGGCTGAAATTGAAGTTAGCAGGGTTCGTGTTACCGTAGACAGGCGTGCGCACACGAACCCAAGTAGGAACGAAAAGGACCACACAAACGCCGACTAGCCACATAGCTATCCAAAGCTTTGTGGCCGTCGCTTGGCAAGGAGCAGAGACGCTTTGCTAACAGATACCATTTACACGTTTCCAGTTTCTAGTCCTCCAATGAGCTTCCGCGTTATGCACCATCCTTTTATTCGCTCTCCTAGGTCGGTCGCTGCAAGCAAATTGGGAGGGGATCGTGCCAAGGACTGTCCCGAAACCTACGTGCCTCGGGCTTGCTATGTGTGGCGCTCCGACTCTGGAGCAGCAGAAACGACCTGAGTTCGCAACAGGCACCGCTCTCTGAGTGAGCAAAATCAGCCCGCCGCTCTTTCGACCACCGCCCAACCTTCAAGATGGCCGACGCTGCGCCCCCCGCGGCCGCTCCCGCCGAAGCCGGGAGCGCTACACCCCCTGAGGCCGCAGGCGCTGCGCCACCGCCTCCGCCCCCTCCCCCGGGTGACGCAGCTCCTCCCCCAGCCGACGCAGCTGGTGCCGAGCCAGCCCCACCAGCTGCCCCAACTGCACCTTCGCCCAGCCAAACCCCGCCGCAAGGTGTCGCACAACCAGCTGCTGCCCCACCAGCTGCTGCCCCACCAGCTGCACCAACTGCACCTTCGCCCAGCCAAACCCCGCCGCAAGGTATCGCCGCACCAGCTGCCGCCCCACCAGCTGCACCAACTGCACCTTTGCCCAGCCAAACCCCGCCGCAAGGTATCGCCCCGCCAGTTGCCGCCCCACCAGCTGCACCAATGCCGCCAGCCGCCGCACCGGCGCCTCCTGCACCGCAAGCTTTCACACCCCAGCCTGCCGCGCCGCCGAGGCCACCGCAACAGCCGCCTCCTGCGGCACCAAAGCAGTACACCGTCCAGACACCTTGCCAGGTGCCTGGGACGTGCGCCGTGGCGACGGTCAAGAGCGCACCTTCAGAATCGCTCAAGAGGGAGTACGTTACAGCAGTGAAGGCGTACGAGCAGCAAGTGGGCGCCAACATCGTGCGCGGCAAGATGTTTATTGAGAGCTTACCCACCTCGGACCGGGCAGCGAGCCGCAGCGTTTCCCCTACAGGAATGCTACCCGGGATGGTTCCGGGAATGGTTCCGGGCATGGCACCGGGCATGGTACCGGGCATGGTACCGGGCATGGCACAGCCGGGAATGGAGTGCGGCTACAACATGGCAATGGGCATGGGACCCGGTGGTCCCTGCGGATACGGCCAGCAGATGCCTATGGGTGGTGGCTACGGCGCCTCGCCGTTGGGCGTACAGCGAAGCCGCGATGAGTTCAAGAATATGATGAACACTGGCACGGGAGTGGATTTCGCCCGGTTGGCTGACATGGGACCCGAAGTTCGGAGGCTGCTGGATATGGGCACTCAGATTGACCAGATCATGGAAGTCGCCCGGAAGGCCGAAGGGTCCCCGATAATCATGACTTCGGGTCCCCCAGGAGGGTATGACGGCCCCGCACCGGGCTTCGGAGGGCCACAACCAATGATGGTGGGTGGCGGTTATGATAGGCCCATGCCTGGCGGCTTCGGTGGCCCTATGATGCCGCCCTACAACGCGCCGATGCCTGGCATGGCGAGCGCCTACAGCTCGGAACGTTTCCCGCGGGATTACGGCAGGCCTGACATGGGCCCGCGGATGGCGGGTTCCGCTGGATGGCCGAGGGATGACCCGAGGGACTACGGAAGGCGAGCCATGTCGAGAGAGAATACCAGATCTCACAGGGACGACTACACCGAGGACAGCAAACCGACGACCAAACGATCTATGAGCAGGGCTTCAGACCTGTTACATAAGATAAAGGAGGACATCGACGAACATTGCGCCGAGACAGTGTTGGAGAAGATTCGCCGAGACGTCGTGGCCATGGACGTCGACGATGACGGAGGCCGTCCGACAGCCAGGAGGAACAGTCTGCCGCCGGAGAGGAGGATGACGCCGTCGCGCACCATTCAAAGGCAGTACGACGACCACCACGACGGCGAGGAGAGGCGGTCGCCGAGGCCGAGGCGAAGACAGTCCCGACACCACAAGTCCTCGTCGTCTTCGTCTTCGTCCTCTTCCTCTCACGGCAAGCCTCACAAAAGGCGGTCGCACAAGTCCAAGGACAGCAAAGGCAAGCACCACAAGTCGAAAGGAAAGAAGAGGAGGGGATCTCTGCCAGCAAAGAACGGTTCGTCGTCGTCCTCTTCGTCTTCTTCTTCTTCGTCCTCGGGACGTCGCTCGCCCAGGAACAAAGGCGGCAAGTCTATAGAGTTCGTCAGGAATATCACCGAGCGGCTCAGCTCGGAGTCCGCCGAGGGAGACCCGACGGCGGGTCTGGACGAGTTTCGCCAGAAGTACATGATGATCGCGAGACCCGGAAGCCGCGTGATGATGAACGAGCCCGGTGTCGGCAGGTCGGGATGTCCCGTCCTCAATGCGATGGGCGTTGGCTCCCGAGAGAAAGGAGTGCTGCGGAGCCAGTCGAGGTCGTTCGGAGGCAGTGTCTACAAGTACGGCCCGCCGCCCGTAGATGAGGGCGTAAAGCATCGGATGTCGTCGGGTGGCGCGGTGTACCGATACGAGAGCCAGCCGTCGGGTTTCAAGCGGGAGTAAAAATGTTTGGACACTCGGACGATCCCCCAGATTTGTCCCGATTGGACGACAGAATCGCCAGCTGCCTCTGTGATCGTATCTTCCCTGACTCCAAGAACAAATTCAAAGGCGAGTATTTGTCTCTAGTTTAGTATGCACCATTACACGACTTTGTGTGGCAATGAAGCGAAGGCTACAGGGGTGCACCTCTCCTACACACGTGTTACTGCCTCAAGTAGGCCAGCAGAGTTTGACGGCGATATAGCAGCGTTTTCGGTTTCTTGGACGAGGCACTGAATCGGCGTAGCTCCCATGTGGGGCGGTTTCGCATTTGTCAAAACGCGGAAAAGAAAGCAAGGAAAAAAGAAAGGCAGCAACTCGTATTTCTAACTCCGTATGACCATACGGAGTTATATGACCATATAAGAAGCCAACAGACAGACACCAAGGACAACATAGGGGAAATAACTTGTACTGACTAATTGCATTAAAAATAATAAATTAATGGAAATGAAAGTGGATGAAAAAACTTGCCGCAGGTGGGGAACGATCCCACGTCTTCGCATTACGCGTGCGATGCTCTTATACCATTGAGCTACCGCGGCGCCGTTTTCCAATCCACTTTTTGGGCTATTTGTGTTTTTACTACTAGAACTAACTCTGGGAGTGTTAGCCAGCGCCACCACTCAAAAACCTTTGTTTGTTGGCTTCTTATGATTAATAAATATCGGGCCCCTCGGTTCCCTTTCTTCTAGCTCCGTATGGTGTGCGTTTTCTTATTTTATATAAATGCGCTTTAGTAAATAAGATGTTTCTTTTATGTTCCCCAGCTTAACCTTACGCGAATGAGACTTAAAAACTAATTTGACGTAATATTTAACTTATTTGCGGTTGCACGTTCGGTGAGCTTTGCCTGCGTAGCTTTCTTTTCATTGCCACAGGAAGTTGACCAGTACAGGTATACCTGTACTGGTATACTGGTACTGGTACTGGTATCATGGAGGAAGGAAAAAGATAGGAGGGAGCCTACCGCAACGCGATTGACGCCAACTGTGGTGGCCCAACACGTGGTGAAAACGTCAGAGCATGGAGGATACGTCAGAGCGCGCGGTAGGTTTTAGTACTACCGGTTGATCTTATTTTTCAATACCCATTCGAAACTATTTGAAACTCTTGAAATAAACAAAAGCAAAACCAAGGAACAAAATTCGAAACAAGGAAAAATATCTTTTTCCTTCCTGTATGTGAGCAGCTGCCGGCCGAGCGCGCACCGAATAACAAGTGCCGGTAACCAAACGTCTCGGCAAATTTCGATTCTCCGTGATCTCGACGCAAGATGTCATGTGTTGGGCCACCACTGCTGGCTACACGAAGCGTTCGCTTGCCAAAGCTGGCTGCGTGACGTAATGCTCCCTCCTATATTTTTCCTTCCTCCATGCGTTGTAGCATTTACAAATACGAGATGCCTAGCGTACGACAGCGGTCTCGCGGGTTCGCCACGGGTATCTTTAGCTGCAGTCCAGAGTGTTAACGCGTAGCGCAAGCAACCTTGCAAAGCGAAGACCGCTCTCAATTGCATTAATTTTGTTCATCGTAGGACTCATGCGGGCACAATGACAATGGCCGGGTGTCAGCAATGGAGCGAGACGGCGAGCGTCGGAGCCGACGCCATGCGTCCACCGTCTAGACGCGGATACCAGCGTCTACTTCCTCGTTGAAGTAGCGCATACTTGGGCAATACGGGTTTTTCGGCGCTTGCTGCTCACTTGAAACATGCATGTTGAAGAAAAAATACAAAATTTTCTCTCTCCTTACGGCTACTGCGTTGAGTGCCTATTGTTGGGGGGGGGGGGGGGGGGGGCAAAGCAGACTTCATGTACAGTTTTTATCAGATGGGTATTGATTTTACCAGAAATTAGTTTGCGCTCTTGACAGAGTGTGGACTGCATGTGGCCGGGCGTAACTTATAAGAAACTCCACTTTATAGAACAAGACAAGAGGAGGCGAAGTTTGCGAGGAGGCGTTATCGTCTCCACTTGTCCTGCGGAAAGGCACCGTTTCATCGCGCATGCTTCCTGTGTGACTTATCGTGGAAAACTCCAGCGACTTCGAAACCGCGCAGCGCCGCTTATTCATTTCGGTCACTTTCAAGCTTTTCGCTACAGCTTTTCGTAACAGCTTTTCGTAACAGCTTTTCGCCTTGCATGCTACGACCAACAAAGGGCCGGGAATGAACTTGACATGGTGGGTCTGGAGGATCTCGCCGCATTATTACTTTTTTTTTACCGGCTTTAACGTACCTCTGTGCGCGGACTCGTGGTGATGCAGGAGCGTGATTAGAACCTCGCTGTGCAGCAACATGGCGCTCTAATCGGGCTCCTGCATCGCCACGAGTCCTAGGGATCGAGGCTCTGCAGACAGCGGCCTGCACCCCCACCATTTCGCAAAAAGTCTTTATTTTGGCCACGAGAGTAAGAGGGAATGGAATACTAGCCATTTATATCGCGGTATAACGAGGAAAAGCTTACGTTGTTTAAACGTGGTGCACCTGCAGCACTTATCATGTTTTTCAAACCGCTATATTCGTTCATTTCACAGTAAAATTGTTATTAGAAGAGAAAATGAAGGTCCAAGTTCCATTTCCTTTTTTCTAATTTAGCGTCGAAACGCCACGAGCACTCGGGTTAACAAGCCCGGCGCTGGTCAGTGTGAAGTCGCGAATTCGCACGCAATTTGCCAAGTCCAGTCTCTGGCTGCTTATAGGCATGGCTACAATGCAGTCCATGCCGATAACTATAGGCCCTAGCAGACGCCGTCAAAATCGATGGCGATAAAACGAGCTGGCCACCCACCTTCGTCTCGGCGTCTTGGCCAAGCCTTTTCTCTCGGTAAGAGTGGCTTTGAAAGCGACAGCTTTCCTTAGCGACTTCGGACGCTTTAGATCTCACACTGTTAACAGGGCCACATACCTAGTGGCCCTTTCAACGCCCGATTAATGACCGATCCCCCAGAGTGGGTTGCGCCATTTCACCGAGGAACAAGCAGTGAACAAAGTTGTGTGTACTAGCTTGGCCCAATATGTATATTGGTATGTGGTGGCTGCTGTCTGGCTGCAAGAATCCCATCAAATCACGTGGACGCCGGGCCACGCGGGACTGGAGAGGAACGAAAGGGCGAACGGGGCCTTAGCTCGAGCGCTAATCAACCAAGTGGGGCAAAACCAATCGTCTCATCAATCCCCACCAGAGGCGTACCAACTATTTCTCGAGTTGGGGGGGCAAAGCGCAGATCTCTCTCTCTCTCTCTCTCTCTCTCTCTCTCTCTATATATATATATATATATATATATATATATATATATATATATATATATATTAACTACTATTATAATAAGTCACAAAGCGTGGAAATACATCTGTCAGGTATTTTTATTTGTAACAATAGACCTATTTCTCAATAACACATGGTGAGCCATCGAGGTTCGAAAAATTATATGAATTTGCACTTATTTCTTGTCGCTATAAAATCGAGTATGTGAAACAGGGACAAATGGCATTGAGTGCCTAGAGGTCCCTGGTCCAACCCAGTAGCAGCAGTGCAGCTCACAAAAAAATTTAAAAAATGCACATTTGTTGCAGTCAATTTTACTAATTAAACAAAGAATTTTACTTGGTGTTTAAGTCTACAGCATAAGTGTATCGCTAGTTAAGGTAATAGTACTGTCGAGGTTATACAGAACGAAGTACAATCAACATAAATTACTCTCAATACTAAAAAGAAAAAGACGGCAGAGGTGTGCGAACTTTGTGAATTACAACCCGATTTTTAGTGAAGCAGTTTTTTTTTTTCGGACAGTTGCACTAAATGTTTCAGTTTCCTGTAATTACATCGCATACTTTGAAAAGTTACCCGTATATTAGTGTTCCGTTTTAAACCTTGTCCCCATGTAATGCTTTGAAGCACTTCTTGCTAGAAATTTTAAAAAGCAGAAATTCATCAATACACATCTTACTTCGTCAGAAAATTTCATTATCCCCAGATATAAACAAGATGCCTTGTTTAGCTCATCGAGGACACCGGAGAAGCAACCTATACGCGTTCCGTATGGTGTACGGGAACAAATGGGAAAGCAAGAGTTTAGTAATTATCTGCAACACTTGCATTTAGAACAGAAAAGTGAGATTTTCGCAACGCATTGCGCTTAGAATTCTCCCTATTTTCATGGAATTTCAAGTCCATATTTCATGCAATTGTTTTAGGAGTCGGGGAAAGCGGTGGTATGGCACCCTGGAACACTTCAATATGTAACTTTCTACAAAGGCTTGCAATGAACCTACACTGAAGAAAACATTTATCGCTCGTCACTCAGGATATTGTTTCGTACTTCGAATAAATATTAACACCGTGCCCCGCATAGTTTACCGAGGATACCGGGATCAACAACTAAATGCCGTGTATAAAGCATAAAAACTGGGGGAGAGCGAGTATTCAGTATCGGTTTTTCGAGTATGTAAGCAACCACCGCAGTTCAAATTTTCGGAAAATGTCACAATATCTGCTGTTCTTGCTCCTGCCGGCAAACAAGTAGTAGGGTAGCCCTTATTCAAAAACGGCCTTAAAATGAAATCGATAAAAGCATAAGTGATACAGGCCTTTAGAAAAAATTCAGTCAAGTATACTATTGGCACTGAAATGGCTCTGCACGTTCGACCGAGTTCAATTTCACCAACATATCACCTCGCAGACCCTCATGTAATGTCCCGTTCTGGGACCTTTGAGGTATGAATAAATGAACTTGCATATAAAACCCTAATCCGTTCTAAACTAGAATATGCCAGTGCTATCTATGACAACCACCACGTTAAAAGGATTAATTCCATTGAATCGGTTCAGAACCGTGCTGCCAGGTTCATTCTCTCTGACTACTCCTATAATACAAGTGACTCAGCCTTAAAATCCGGGTTGTGTCTTCCCTCGCTCACCTCCCGCCGCAAAAGGGCTAGTCTTTCTTATTTTTTAGGTTCTTTCATTCGCTGCCCGCAGGTAACCAAATCATCATTCCAGCGCACCGTTTCTCCCGTTATACGCATCCCAATGCTGTGTATCTACCACTCCACCACGTATCAGCATTCTTTTTTTCTGCACACAGCCCGAGAATGGAATACCCTTCCTTCTGACATCGCCCTCATCACCGACATTTCCCGTTTCAAAGCTGCTATTGAAGACCATCTTTCAAGTCACGCCACCTAACCTTTCCCGCCATTTTTCTACGTGCCCACCCCTCATGTAATGTCCCGTTCTGGGACCTTTGAGGTATCATGAATAAATGAATAAATAAGTAAATATACGATAAGTCTTGAAGAAATTCGGCAGTTAGACCTGTAAGTGGTTTGATTAGATTTTTGATGGTGATAAGATATATATTTATACTGCAACGCTACGTAGACTATCTCTGGACGGAGATTCAGTAGTTCCGGCATTTGATAATCCAACCATTTCATGCAGTATGGCACACCCATCGTTGGGAGCGGCTGATTAAAATACTTTATCCAGACCTCTCCCCTCACCCGAAGGTAAAATATATCAAGCCGATTGTTTTGTTTTTTCAAGTATGGTTAGGCGGTAATTTGTAACTGCGGGAACTGTCCAGCGCCAGGACTTCTGCGCAATGCAAGCGTGTATGGCGAATCTCGCCCGTCGCCCGCTACAGCGCGTCACGAGGAGGCACAATACTCGCTGCCCACACCGGGGATACGTAATAAAGAAAAGCATTACTAACGCGGTGAGTCTATTACGCAAAAAAAAAAAAAATTAGCTTCAGCTGTAGTTTAGTTTGACTTTCCAGTGTGTAGCCGAAAGTGCCCGCTTTCGAAAGTGGGGGGAGGGGGGGGGGGCAAGTGCCCCCCATGCCCCCCCCGGTAGATACGCCTATGATCCCCACCCTTTACCTTCGTGCCCCTGCCATCCAGTTACTGCGACCGACTCGAGATCCAGCGACTCAGCCGCAGGATTTACCCTCCCCCTCATAATAAGCTCAGCACTGAAGAGGCAATAGCCCAACTGCCATAGAATCTAATGGGCACGCTCCCGAGTAAGCCGATGTGATTTTGACGTCACCGCTTTCGTCACGCCGGGCTTGGCAATGTAAATTTCGGTCCAAGTAGCATGACGTCATAAAGAAGAGTGCATAGGCCTGCTATCTATAGGAGGGCGAACGCCTTAGCGCGCCAGGTGTTGCGTGAGGAGAGAGGGAATCGCCGCGACGGCACGTCACCCTCGCTCTCTCTCTCGGAAGCCTGTCGGCGAAAGCTCTCGACTGCGTTTTGACTATAGGGTGCAGTGACTATACGACAAATACCACAATACTGCCGTGGTATTATTCGGCATTGTGGTTGGCAGCGAGATTGCCGCTTCGTGTGTGTGCTGATGTGTCCATAAAGTTTAGTGAATCACGCATGGCAGGGGGACGTGCCGCAGGTTACAGAAGGAAGCTATCGCTGACTTTGACAGTCATCTTCGATTGTTTCAGCCACATTTTTTTATCCGGTAATGTAGAAGTGTACTAATGCAGCACAGCTTATTAATGTGAAAGCATTATATGCCCCATGGAGCGGAAAATCCGGTGTTGGCGGCGTAACCAAAACATGGTAGAAAAGGGCTGCGATCCCTCGACCTTTGGTGGGAGTCGAACCAACGACCTTGCGTTGTGCGCACCTTGTGACGAACACCGTTGCTCTCATTGGTTCTGCTGACGTGGCCGTTGGTTCGACTCCCAGTGATTGCTTGTTTTATAAGACAGTTTCAGTACTGAGTACGTGCGTACGTTAGGTTGCTGCGTTCTGCAGAGTGCGCATGTGCAGAACGCAACACGAACGCTACGCGATGCGTACGCAGCAGCTGAGTATGCACGCATCCAATTCTTGCGCACGTACGCGGGGAGCCCCACGTGCTGCTCTCGTGGTTCTAGTTTGTTCGGGAGAGCGCGAGACAAAAGAGTAAAAAAAGAGTGCAGTAGGTTTACGTACGTAGGCGTTTCCTTGTACTAAAAGCGCTGTCGTGACACGCGCTGCCACGTTCCGCAACGCGCTTGCGTGCTGCGTACGTATCATCGCGCCGCAGTACTAAAGCTTTCTATTAATGCGAAAGCATCATACGCTCCATTACGCGGAAAGCCGGCGGCGGCGTGACCGAGCGTTGGCATACCAAAAGTGGCCGACGATGCAAAGAGTAAAAACACGTCAACAATGCTTGGGTTGACGTCGAATTTATCAGGGAGGTTCCTGTAAACAAAGTAAATTACTGGCTTTGAAAAGAAAATTTGGAACGTTTCTATCTTGGTGGGAATAGAGCCCGGGCCTCGGAGGTGCGAGACGAGCACGCTTACACGACGCCACGGCGGCTCCATGGTCTGACTAAAAGTGTACCTCACGTGCGTCATCGCACAATTCACGTCGCAACCATCTGGCTGACTAAAGGTTTCACCAAAGGGACTATAATGCTTTCGCATTCCTACACGTAAGCAGTCTTAAGCGTCTCTGCCGAATTTTGTGTTAAATCTCATGGGTGTATACGGTTTGGTACGCACTCGTATACGTAACAGCTTGAAATGACGAGACAAACGGAACAGACCTGGAAGACGCCGTTCTATGGTTGCAGTGGTGTCGCACGGTATGCATTTGTTTATTTCTGATGGTCGGGAAAGACCCACAGGCATATAAGTAAGGGACAGATGAATTAAACTAGAGCGGGCAAGCCGGCAGCAGTTCCAAAGTCTAGGAAGCCCCGGGCGTAGGCGTTTGAGCCTATCCAGGTTCGGTAGGCTTCTGGGTTTGCTGCCCGTATGCCCGCCAGGGAAAGACACCGCTCGCGCTTACGGACAGGTCCGGGTAAGGTGGCGGATATTCACCGATTTCACCGGGCCCTAGCAATGAGGGCATGCTTTAGAGTTTCGGTTGCGCTTTACACTGCAGGATGCGAGGACTGCCGGAGTGACAGACAATACACCCTGTCTGCATGTGCCGCAGCGTCACTTTTCCGAAGCCGGGGAAAACCAAGGGGAACCCAGACGGCGTACAGTATCGCGTGCTTGCCCAGATCATTGCCTTCAGGGCCAGGCGTGTTGCCAGTGTGTCCATATGGGGAGGACGCGACACCGCAAGCAATCAGACTGGCTTGCCTGCTTATCTGATTCATGGGAAGTCATATGTTTCTTAGAGCAAAGCCGTGACCCTGAGCCAGTGGATTATCAGGATTATTGATGTGGCGGGGAATTCGTTCCGCAGCGCGTGATTCTGCCGATCGATGTCCATGGCGTGTTTGGTCTGTTTAAGAGAGAAATCAGATCATTCTCGATCTGTGGAGCTTCGCATGCAAGGCCACAATAGCACGACGTACTTAACACTCTGAGACCGTATCTCTCTGCGCGCAGGCCAAAACTCCGTCACTCTTGAATAAATTTATCGTCTCTTTTCTCTGGTGATTTTTTTTCTTTTTCTTACATGATAAACATGCTATCGAGTATATCACTGTATACGAGAACTACACAAGCGTTTGCCTACACATCTCACATCGATGGTCTGAAAAGAACCTATAGATAGGACACAGAGACCAAGCTGCCCACCTGACTATACCATCTGTGGATCTGCACCATGTTCTGCACCATAGGTCCCTCAGCAGTATACATGTACGCAGGGTGAGAAACTACCATCCACCAAATGAACCACATCGATCACACATCAAAATGCCTCACTTCAACAGTATATACGATCGATGCGCTTTATTGACTAAATTTAGTGGACTTTAGCCATCGCTGTGCGCATGTCTGAAAGTCGGGAGCGTGTACATATTTTGAAATGATGTTTTCCAATAAAATCAATTGAGTAATTGAGAACACTTCCTGTGTCCTTCACTTAGTCTCCGATTTCGTGCTTGTTTTTATTTCCAAGTAGTCGAAGTACTTATATTCTACTACTTTTTCGGTGTAATATAGACTTAAGGTACTGCTTAAGCGTTCGTATAGATCGCAAGTTGGCAAGACCTGCAGAGTTCGAAAAATGACAGCATAGCCCATCGATGTCACGATGAACGCTGACAATAATGCAATGAACATTGAATCCGTGTAGCGAAACACCGTATTGACAAATACTTCACATGTGTGTAGCCGACTTTTTCAGTTTTCTGTTAGTCATCATCGCTTCTCTGTAGCTCGACGTTGTGGTTGTTGCGGTTGTCCCTCAATGACCTGGCCCAACCCACTGTGGGGGATTGGCCATGAATCAACAGTCCTCGCTCAATGCAGGCTGTTGCTGTTGTTGCCTCAAAGCATGACTCGTACGCACAAGGGGACTGACCACACTGGATTGGTTGAAAAATACACCCAACAAAATGCCAAAAGGGGTAAAGGCAAACATTTAAAACGAAGCATTAGGCAACTAAATGATACCGCAAACTTCGAGAGGAACTATACACAAACTTAGGGGAAAAAATATGTCCCACGTCGCTACGCCCTAAGCGCGTCCTGCAGGACCCAAATAAAGTTTGTCCAGTCCAGTCGGTACCCTAGCAGTGATACTTCTGACTTCTAACAATGATACTTCTGACTGCACAATATAGAAGAAAATGAGGCACGCTGCTCGTGCAACTATAGGTGCACGTTTTAGTCGCGGAGGAGGAACGGACGAAGAAGAGGACGCCGCAGCGGCGCGCGACAAGCGCAGTTCGCGCGGCGAAGACGACAAGGACTGGGCGGGCCTGCGCGCCATTGGCGTGTGCTACCATCGCGCGTGGCGAGGCCCGCAGCTGTTCGGAGACCAATGGGCCCTCCCTGACTGCGGCATTCCGAGGAAAAATTTGCGCTCTTCTCGAAGGGGTAAGCGACCGCCGCCACTCTCCTCTTCTGCGACGCGGTCGCGAGCGACCGCGCATTTGGCCGAGCCGTCGGTCCACTCGGGCCGAGATCCTGACGCGGCCGATGATGGCACCCAACGGCCGCCGGCGTTCGCTCGGCCGATCGGAAGGGTCGACTGAATCTCCCGCGTATCGTTCTTAGCGCCTGCGCTGCCAACGTGGTCAACCTTTAATTTGGCTGCGTAGACGTCCGTAAAACCTTCTCGATTTTCTTTTTATTCCTTTGGAGAATTTGCTGCCCCAGTATCGCGGCCGGCACCGGTACTGTAGCGCAGCCTTTTCCGATGCCTATTTCTTTTCGCGCTTTTTCACGCTTCGTCAGTTGTAAGAGCGACGCTCCACTCGCGTTATCAGTGGAATCAACCGGCCGTGAACGCTGCCTCGCTGTGAACGCGTGGCGTAGAATCGAGCGGAAGGAATCGCAACAAAATGGCCGATCCAGGTACGTACGTGAGCCTAAAGGGCTATCGAGAAGTATGTGCGTAATGAACATTTTATTGCGATAGCAATTATATGGACACTTCAACCGGATTTATGCCGTCGCCGTGAGGTTCCCTATAGATAAAATCTTCGCCGCGCGCCGTATGCCCGAGCGGTAGCGTGCGGGGACGCGCGCTATCACGGAGAGCGAACGCACTCAATCACCCACGCGCAAGCAAGGAAGCGGGAAGCCAGCGCCGGAGGGAGCGTGGAGGGGGGGGGGGGGGGGCACTTATACTCTGCCAACAACCGCGCTCGTCGCTCGCTCGCCCGCACCGTCTCTTATCTCCACACGGCTCTGACCTTTATGCGCCGTGCATTCGCCGCTCAGTTTCCGTTGAAGCGAAAGACCGCACGTACCTTCGCCCGCGGCGGCGTATGCGCTCACTGCCAGCGTTTTGACAGTTGTCTCCAGTCATTCAGTGTGATCTATTCATGTTTGTTTGTGCGCGCTCACACCACGCTTGTTCATTCAGTTAGTAATAGTCGGGCCACATTTTCCAACGCACGCTACACATGCAATGCTGCCCGGATCGGCAGTGCAGCACTACAGGTGTGTCCCTTCGCACGCGCTGCCCACGGGAAGCGCTTCTCATCAACACCACCGTTTCACACGCGCCTTCTCGTGGTCATCGAGTCTCTCTTCATGTCGGTCTACTTACGCCGCAACACACCTGCTTACTTAATCAGCTCATGTTTACTAGAATTCATATTGCTACCAAAGCCGCTCACCTTACTTCTTCGTATGACATTGCTGTGTTGCTATCGCATTCATTGCTTCGCCCTTAGGGCGAAACTGTGACATTTTTTAACACTATTATGAGTGTATGAAGGATATATGCTGCGTTTGTGCAATGGCTTAGGTCGAATTGCCAATGGGGCCAAATGTTATTTTCGTTTTTTAGCTACTTTTGTGGAGTACAAGAAAAGGGGGGGGGGGGGGTGTCCGGGAGGCAGAAAAATAAAAGCAGGACAGAAGGGATAACTATGAAAAGCATTGACAAACGGAGTGTGAGGGTTTCCTTCACCTTAATGGGCCCCTCACCAAGCCACATAGAACATTTCGGTTATACGCAGGAAGTTGTTACGCGCCCCCTAGGGAGCGCTCTACCACAACAATTTTAAAATTGGTTCATTAGTAGCCGAGATAGAAATAATTCAGGGCCGCGAACCCATAATTTATGGAGGCGAGCTTCACCGCCAACATAGACACTCTCTCCACAGTCCCTCAATTGTCTCGCCTCCGCAAGCGAAATTCCTTCCCTGCGTTCTCCCATACCGGAGCTCGAGGATCGCGTGACGCATACGCCGCGGGCCCCGACATCGTATATTTTATTTTTATTTTCCCCTCGCTTATTTATTATTATTATTTATTTATTTTTTTATGTTCTTTTTTTTTTCTGCGCGGCGCACTTCCGCTGGCGGTGCGCGCGCGAGCCGTTGCATTTGTCTCGTTTCGCGCAGCGCACAATTTCGCGCGCTGTGCACGAGAACCCCCGACTAGCGGTATAAGTCAGTGCTACACGAACACTGAGGCAGACACAAGCGGATCACAGAGCATGATCGCGCGACTGCACGACGTGGGAACAAGCAGACGAAATGGGAGTATGCATCTCTCTTGCTGCGGTGCGAAGTAAAACGAAAACACGCAAACATTCGGTTTGTGTGTTTTATTTCTACAAACATTTAATTCGTGTGTTTAAGTAACAGATTACACAAATAGCAGATGTTGCCTTGATTATTTCTCGGAGTCACGTGCCACTATGAGCGACGTCACAGCACAGACAGATTACACAAATAGCAGATGCTGCCTTGAGTAATTCTCGAAGTCACGTGCCACTATGAGTGACGTCACAGCACAGACATGTACGTAGGCGCACTTACCCATGTACGTCAACTCTCCGGCTGGGAGCGCGGCGCCCGCGAGGTGAAGGGCAAACGGCGTTCGGTTTGAAATTTCAGCTCTAGCGATGTAATACTTAGCAGACACGATCATTAGCGCGCATTGTATGCACTGCGCTCAATAGGCTAGACCTGGTGAGGGGTCCTTTAAAGCGACTGACAGCGTGTCCGGTTTCCGTAGTGTCTGTGAACAACATGGCCGTCCTGCCTTGCAGGTCGACACCCGACTCGCAGTTCCATTCGGGGCGGTATCGCGCGCGGGCCCCTCCTGTTGACACTTTACATCAACCGAGTGCCGCTCTTGCGTAGAATGAGGGTGGCCCCTTCACAGCAGCGGCAGAAGTCACGCGTGCAGTGATCCCCGGGTCTTCTCCCTCGCTACCTCACTTGCTTCCGCGGCAGCGACGATGGCCGCACCCCCACCTACTGGGGCTTCGCCCGGCGGTGGATCTCCCGGCCGCGGTGTGCCGCCTGGCATGGGTGTACCTCGAGGTATTCCGGGTAACGCACCTCAGCAGGTCGCGCCTGGGGCGCCGCCTGGGGCGCCGCCTGGGGCTCCGCCTGGGGCTCCGCCTGGGGCTCCGCCTGGGCCGACAACTTGCCTCCACCACCCCCACCCATCGCAGAGATGGGCGAGGTGCAGGATGCCGCAGATCAGCCGGGGGATGCCATTCAACCGGCGCCAGGCACTTTTGTGACGACCACGGCAGCGGACGCGCCTGTAGCGCAGGTAATATCACAGCATATAATTTTAGCCCATCCGCAAACGTATTTCAGTTCTCAGAATTTGGGCTTGTCCGTACACTTCTGACCATTTTAACGGTTTACCGGGTTATGGGAGCCATAAAGGGAAAATAGCAAAGGTGGTAGTGACATTGTGACGCGTTGTCCGACGACAGTGCGTTTGATAAAAGGTTCTGTCGGGTGAGCCTTCTCGTCGAAGGAACGTCATGAGGACTGTATGTTAAAGGGATACGGACACAAAATCTGAAAATTTTACGGAAATGCTGCAAATGAATACTCAGTGTGCGATTACACCGAAAAGAAGTAGTCACTTAGCTCATTTTTCAGCCGATGACTTTATTTTTGGCGTTTTCGTGAGCGCGCCACGCCGCCCGACCCGCGCAAGTTGGAAAGCGTGACGTCACAACACCCTCGTCGGATAACCAGCCGGCCGGCCGCGGTCAATCGAAGCGCGCCGACGCCGCCATCGCGAGCACGTATTCGAGCTCAGGTGCCTCTACCAGCGATGAGTACGCGTCTGAAGACGAGGACCATTCCAACTTGGCAAGAAATATAACCGCTTACGGTTACGAGCCTTCCGCGTCAAGCAACGAAGAAGAGCAGGTGGCCGTGGACGTGCCGGTCAGGTTTTCGCGAACCGTAGCGCGAAGATTTCGCTTTGCACCAGACACTTGTGCAAGAATTGTAATTTCCACTCTACACTTGCAAGAGCTCACGCAGGCGAGGCAGCTGCGGGGTATTTCAACACTGCGTGGATGACTGAATAGTAGTTTATGCCGTCGGCGTGAGCAACTGCACAAGAAGGCTGCAAGTGAGCGAAAACAGCACCGACCTCTTTTCGCCTCCGCTTTTCAAACGCGCCGCCGATCCTTTCTGCCTTGAGAAGACCGAGAGCACAGCGTCAGGCTTTAGGCGTTTCCGAGACGTTTCAGTCCAACCGGGCTGGTCATATAATCATCGTCGACGAAGTGGTCCGCGCAAATGAAGTCATTTTTTAGAGGTCTCCAGGCTGGGCGTGATGGCTGACAGGCACGTATCCAAAGTTTACGCACCTTCTCATCTCTAGAAAAAGTGTGCGACCGCGTGTCACGACCGACGATGCCGTTATAACAGCCTTGGGGGCAGCAATATCTGGGCATATTTCTTTCCGCCGCGACGAACGCGGGAAGGCACATGTAAGATGCACCACCTGCGTGGAGCGCCGACGGGGATAATGTTTCAGACGGACCACGTGCGAAGATCGCCGACGGGGATAAACGCTGCTAGGGGCTGACACCCCCGAAAGACTGCGACGGCTGTGGGCGACCTTGACCGCACGTGGGTGTTATGACGTCAAAATGAAGCTTCTGCCGGCGGCCGCTTGGAAGCAAGGTGCAATAGAAAATCGCAAAAAAAAAAGATGTTTCGCGTTCTTTTTTTCAAAGCAGCTTGTATTCGTCATATTCGACAGTTCAACTTTTGTTCCGACGCAAAAAATCACGCAAACTTTTGTGTCCGTATCCCTTTAACGATTATGTCACTATACCGATGCTTTGCACCAGCAGTTCAATGTAGAATAGGGTACGTTGCTGAAGTATTCGTTTTGTGCGCCCTCTGGGTAAACTTTGTGTCACAAGATGTCCCTACCGCCGCGTTGCTGTCGTACACCACTCCGGTAACCCGGTATTCCCCAAAAGCTTTAGAGATAAGCTAAAACTCTCTAATCGGGTTACCGAAGATTTTTGCCTGAACGGTCGCAGAGTTTAACCAAAGAGGACACAGAACTATTATTGCACTGACCAACCATACTCTAGTTAGCAGCAGTGTAGAGAGTCGGAAACCACGTAATCGTTAACGTGCAGTCTTCTGTTTTTTCCTTCGACAAGGTCATCCAAGTAGCAAAAAAAAAAAAAAAACAACAACAACAAAAGACAAAATCTAACGCGTTGAGGTTGGAAGAAACTACACGATATGTTGCTACCATAGTTGCTACTGCCGTCTACAGCTCTCGTATTTCGTAAACCGTCACAATTACGGTGTCAGTATACGTAAACCGACACCACCCTGGAGGTGTTGCAATAGCCACAATGACAAAAACGCGAAGATATATCCGCAGCTAATATACTATATGGCGTGTCGCATGCATCGCATATGAATATCATATGAATAGCATATGAATAGCATATGAATATGAACATTCACATAAACTCAATAAACTAAGAAATATTCGTGGGCGTAGCATATGAATTGCTACATTCACATACACTCAACCAACAAGCAATTCCACATTCAAATAGATTTATAAATACAAATTCACTTGAAGGCAAGCACGGCTTATATACTATAACAGAAAATTGCTAAGGGACAGAAATGCGACAATATCGTTTTTAAAAGCTTGTATATACAAACTGATGCTTAACTATACTTTCGTTAGTTCTCATACTGAAATTTCTTTGTCCACTCTCGTTTCCATTTACCTTATTTATACATTTCAATTAAACATAATTATCTTCCCTCGGGATTTATCCGGCTTTATTGTCGGTTACATTGTATGATTATAACTTTTCGGTGGAGTTAGTTACTCTGACTATGCCCCAGAGAGAATTAACGCATTCAAATTAATCAGTGGTACAAGAACACTCGCAAGTGTAGTTTAATGCTGGACATATATACTCCTTTTATCATTAGTTTGCAGTCAAGTGGATGGCACGTATTTAGTGTTCTTTGAAACTACCTCAATCCCATGAACTTGGAAAGGATTTGCTGAATGAATGACATTGGTCAGGCGTATAATATCTGCCTGAGTGCTGTAGCTATTGACATTGGATCTGTCGTTATTATTCAGCTAGAAAAATGAACTGAAACTGAACGTGTTTTTCAGTCTATAGAACAAGAAGAAGGTGAAAAAAATCGAAAATGCAACGTAGAGTAAGCCTGTAAAAAGCAGTACGTCTAGCTCTCCTCCTTGGTATTTAGTAGGGGTGCATGGATCTTAGAATTTTCGAGTACGAATTGAATTTGTCTTTTCCGAATCGAAGTGTCAGACGCGAGAATTCGATATTCTATTTCTTCGAATGATCGACTGTGGCATAATATACGGGGTTGCAATGAATATTGGAAATTTCATATCATAGACAAGGGCCGATATACATGGGCATAGGCCAATTCCACTTGTAAGCCAGCCTGGGAATGTGGGTATGGTTTAGAACTTACAAGCTGTCCTATTGAACCGACTTGCATATAGCAATACACGCATTGAAGAACCTTGATTTTGAGAAGCAGGAACATTATTCTATGTGATATTCGAAGCCCGTAATTCTCACGCTCGTGTTCGATTAGAAACTATTCGAACACCTACACTTAGCTTTATGAAAAGTGTTAAATTTCGCGAAAGGCAAGCGTTGCAACACTTTCACAATTTTTCACTGCACTCTTAGGTGATGACCGGTGCGAAGCAGGAAGGGCCCAAGAAGGAATACATGGCGGCCGTCAAGTCGTACGAGGAGCTTGTCGGCGAAAACGTGGTTCGCGGCAAGATGTACGTGGAGAGTAAGCCGCAGTACGAGGCGGGACCCATGCAGGGTGCAGGATTCGGTGGTATGGGAGGCGGCTTCGGGGGACTACCCATGGGAGGCGGGTATCCCCAAATGATGGGAGGCTACGACAGGCCTCCGATGGGATACGACAGACCACCGATGGGAGGAGGAGGTGGCTACGGGGGTTACGACAGGCCGCCCATGGGAGGAGGCTACGACAGGCCACCAGACATGTACGGACCTCCGAGGGACAGGTACTCGCCAGATCGGGGCAGGTACCCGCCGCCCGACTATGATCGCCCTCCGATGCGGGAACGACCGCGGAGCCGTCGGGAAGATGACTACTACTACGACGAGCTGCCCAGAGGAGCACCGTCCGAGACCAAGTTGCCCGTGACGAAGGAGTCCGGGAGTCGAGCTGAGCGCATCATCCAGAAGATACGTCAGGACATCGAGGCCTTCGACAAAGACGATGTTGCACCGGAAGACGTGGCGAACGTTCCGAGCAGCAAACCCAGCGGAAGCTTGGAAAGGAGGCCGCGAGCGGGACCCCTGCGCGCCCTGAGGAGGGCAACGGACGACTACGAGGACGACCCGGACGTGCGACGCAGTCCGCGCCAGAGGTCGTCCTCGCACCGGTCGCGGGAGGACAGCGACGACTACGACAGACGTGGTGGCCGGAGGAAACGGTCGAAGACGCGGTACGAAGACGAGGACAAGCAGCACCATCACAAGTCCCGCAGGGACCAGTCGTCCTCCTCTTCCTCCTCTTCGTCTTCATCGTCAGATGACCGTCGACAGCACAAGAAGCGGCACGGTTCGAGCGACCACGGCCGCAAGCGCAGCGGTTCTAAGCGACGGAGCCGGACGCGGTCGAAGCGAAGGGACGAAGACGAGAGATCTGCATCGCGTCGTTCCCGCAAGAAGGGCCAAGGTAGGGAGGACGAGATGTTTGTGCCTCGGCCCACGACTGACCGCAACTTTATGGATGCCGGCATGCTGTACCGATACGAGAGCCAGCCGTTAATGCTTGTCAAGGGAGATGTCTACAAAAAGGAGGAAGGCGCGGCGGCGGATGCGCCAGAACAGGACGCCCCGAGGAACCCCGAAGAAGGAGCGCCTCAACAAGCGAGGTTCCTGCCGCCCGACCAGTACCAGGACTTCCTTCTGGACGTCCGGGCTGGTAGGAAACGCCCGGGATACCCTGTTCGTGCGACACCTTCGAATGTGGCTCAGGAACTTGGCAGGTACCATGACTTCCTTTGCAGCGTCTTACCGGAGGGTACCGCTCCTAATGCTCTAGCGGCCGAGGTTGGGAAGTACCACCAGTTCATCCTGGGAACAAAGAGCCCCGCGGCCGACAAATACGAGTTTCTTATGGCTACTAACAAGGGCGTCGCGAAAGTTGTCAAGCCTTCTGCGGCTTCATCGGCGGACAACCTCAAGAAGACCCCTGGCGGATACCAGTCATTCACGGTACAAGCGAAACCGCAAGCACTGAGCAAAGAGGAGGCAAACCAGTACCACGGATTCGCCGTCCAAGCGCTGCCTGCCGAGCCGCCTAAGGAATCCCCTAGCGACAACGCGTTCACGATGCAGACCATGCCTCGCAGAACTCCCAGCCGGCCGAAGGGCGAGCGCTACGAACACATGGAAGACACGCCGCAGCTCAAGACAGAGTGGTGGAGCCGCACAGCGGGCGTCTTTGACGGCACCGGCAGGCCCGCATCCCGGAGCAGGTCGATGAGGGGCCGCCGCGGGCTGGCGAGGTCCGCGTCCCCCCGCATGATTTCCCCACAGCGACGCAAGGAGTACGACGACGAAAACGCCGAGGCGTACCAAGTGACGAACGTCGAGATGGAGGGCCCCATGGGACAGCAGTACGCCCAGGTGCGCATGTCGAGGCGTTCCGGAGACGCGGGCAGGATGTACTCGATGAACCGAAAGCTGTCTCCCACCGCTGTCGGCTACGGAAGCCCGCCTCGTGTTGCGTCGCCAGAGATGCTCGCAATGCAGATGCAGGGGATGCAGATGGGAGGAATGCAGGGGATGCAGATGCAGGGCGTACCGATGCAGGCGATGCCCATGCAAGGGATGCCCATGCAAGCGATGCCAATGCAAGGGATGCCAATGCAGGGGATGCCGATGATGGGGATGCCGATGCAGCCCATGGCCATGCCGACGATGGCCATGCAGGGAATGCCCGTGCAGTACGACCCTCGCTCCGGGCGCGTCCCGATGCGCATGGATCGCAGGATTCACCAGATTCTCACTCAGCAGCAGGGAGGAGGAGGGCGCCACAACGCCCCCACTACTGTGCAGGCGCAGATAGACGGCGTGGAAGGCGTCACGTTCAAGTACCAGATTCAAAACGAAAGCAGGCAGCGTCAAGCGGACGACGGAGACACCAAGACCAAAGACGTGTTCATCGAGACGTCGAAGGAGCCCTCAGTGGAGCGAGTCATGAGCAACGTGCAAGTGCAGGTCGACGAGAAAAAAGTGTCCAAGGCGACCAACGCCCGCGTCAAAACCCGCGCGTCATCGGCGGCGACGCACGACGCGGGGTCCAGGAAAAACGCCGAAGCTCAGGCAGAGATCGAAGAAATGCCTCACGTTAGCTTCACGAGGAACCCCAACTTCGACGCCCCCCCACCCGGGTATCCGTTTCCCATGATGCCGCAGCCCCCTTCGCCTCCGCCGTCACAGGTCATCTCGACGACTACTGTGCACACGCATCAGCACCACCACCACTATCACGACCAGCAGAAGAACTACAAGATCGCCTACTTGCTCCCAAAGAGTGGCGACATCAGGAGGGACAGGTCCATCCAAGCCCACGACCGCTACGAGGACCAAGAGCCTCTGGGTGCCGCCGTGGGCGTGCAGTGCCTGTCTCTGTATGAGAGGTTTATGAACTGGATCTACCCGGACACGAAGCAGACCGAGGATGTGAGTATAATGACGGACGCTGAGGAACTCACCGAGGACAAGAAAAAATCCGTCAAGAAGGGCAAGAAGGGCGCCAAGAAGGACGCCGAGGGCAAGTTGGAGGACGGCAAGAAAGACGATAAGAAGGGCGTCGGCAGTGAGCCGGAAGCTGAGGCGAAGGGCAAGTCCGCCGAGGCCATCGAGAAAGGCGAGGGCAAAGACAAGGAAAAGCAGGAAGAGAAGAAAGAAGAGGAGAAGAAGAAAGTGCCTCCTGGTCCTCCGATACCGGTTAACCTGCCGTGGCAGGGACACGAGTACGAGTACGAAGAGCAGATCAAGCCCGACGGCACACGCGTCGGCACATACCGCTACAAGGGTCTGGGCGGCGCGCCAAAGTATCCCGATGACCAAGGTGCATCCAAGGGATCGCTCAGGTTCCCCGACGACCAGGCTTCCAAGGAGCCCGTGGCCTTCGAGTCCACCACTACTCGCATGGAGGTGGACGGGCAGCAGTTCTGGCAGCGCGAGATTCGCCCCATACCGGACAGTGCGCGTGCGGCACCGATGGCGCCCATGTCGCGAGAGGTGTTCCAGAGGCGCGAGAGAGAGCAGCCGTCGGCGCGGTCCGTGTCGACCCCGCAACACGTGCGCGTCAACACCCAGACGAGGGCGCGCGCCGTGGAACGAGGTGGAAACAATCGTCCCGACAACTTCGTGCCCGACGTCCAAATTCGGCTGGACTTCGGCGACACTTCGGACAACAGCGGCTCGCGCGACTCGAAGAACAAGTCGTCCAGCGCGGGCGCTTCGTGGCAGCCCGCCGACATGGTGGTCTCGTACGCGCACAAGAACTTTGACGACAAGAACATGGTGGACGATGACGAGGACGACGACGACATGCTGCCGTCCGGACACGTCTACGGAGGTCACGGCTCCACTAAGAAGCTCATTAGGAGGTAAGCGACATTCTGTGTAGTTAACCGTCGATGGCACTATGCGGATTGTAAGCTACTTGCGCACTCAATATGAGCTGCGACGGGTTAGCGCGTGCAAGGTAAAGTGTTCGCGCGTTGTAGCTCACACTGAGCGCGATAGTATAGTCGGGTGTCTTTACTTTCTGGTATAGCCAAAAAATTCCCGCGGAATTATGGGCTGGAAGCGGGCACATCAATATACGCGTGGTGCTGTGCTATACTGCATGATGCTACCAAATGGGGCGCAACATGGGTATATCGTGAGGGTCCTGCTGTGGCGGGTACATTGTATACGGAAAAATGATGAATGAATGTGAACTGTACGCGTTGGTGCTTCACTTTCTCTCAGCTATTCGTAGTCTGTCACAGCCTGCAGAATATAGTTTGGAGGGCCGGCACCCTTTTTGCTAATAAACGTTTATTTGTGGACGTTATATTACGTTATATTACGTTTATTTGTAGACGAATATTACCATCGGGCTTAAGTCGCTTTCTGCCCCGTCACTGTCGGTAGCTAAAGGAATGGAGGCGGGTTCAGCCGGGTTTCTGCGCTCTTTGCTCCGAGATGCTCTTAGGCGAGTATGTACAATCCCGCCGACTAGACGGAGTAATTACCGTTTCGACGTATTTCGCATCATTAACGTAAGGATGCTGTCATATCAAATAGCGGGGCTACTGCACTGCGAGACAGGAATGAAATTGTTGTGTGGTCATTTGGGAGGCTTCGAAACGGTATATTTTATATTGAGAACTCGGAATTTACTTTATTCTTAGAAAGCCACGCGTGCGAAACTAGTTTCTAAATGCCTAGTTTGCTGAGCCAGTTAGTAATTCGCTTTCCTTATAATTCTCACTTTTGGCTGGAATCTCGTGTTACATGTCATGTTACGTCTTTCCTGGCGCTGCAATAAGTTGCCGTAGAATATCAAATCCGATTGTCAATTACTTCCGTGTCAAAACTACGTAGCTATCGGATTCGTGGAGCCAATAAAACAGCAGCTGTTTGTGGACCTAGCTCGTCGAAGTGTAGGGTATGCTATTTGGTATTACAATTCAACCCGGCTATATCGAACCCATATACAACGAATTATTGTGAATAACGAACAGCAGTAAAATCGCCTTGAAAATTTGTGTTCAATTTTTATTTTATATATCGAATTACCTATATATCGAATTTTTTTGTGATCCGCTTCAGATTCGATATATCCGGATTCGACAGTAGTAACTTTCAAGTACTTCGCACGCCCTTACCGGGCTTACCATTTCTTAGGACATTTCTTACGAAACCAAGTTCGATTAAGTTTACTTGAGGTACCTAAATTATGTGCCGACTTTTGGAAGTCGACAAAACTGAAAAATTAGAGAGGCTCTATATAACTGCGCATTCAAAACATATATCGCAGAGCTGTGAATTGCATAAATTAATGCAAAGCGTAACAATGAATCTACTAGCGTAACTCTGTAATGTATTATTTATTAATCGAACTTTTGCAAAACAATGTACTGCTTGCGCGTAAGCCCTAAACCATTAAATGCATTATTCTTGTTCATTTTAGACACACTCAATGACGGCGTGCAGGATCTCGATACGTATTTTACCAGCCTTACGCTTCAATTTGGCTTTGAAGCTAACCAAATTTCAGGAATAAATAAATAAAAGCTTGCGAGCTGTGCCAACTCTACTTCCAACAATCAGCAGAAGATAAATTTCTCCCTGAAATGCAACAAATGACATTAAGAGTGCTTCAGGGAAAGCCTCTCCGCGTCGCTCCTATATGTGAATTGGGAAATCGGTGTTTGCGCCGAGAGCCAGTGCTTTCTCTTATCCTAGTCGTATACCTTGTGCTTCTCTCAGGGGCCGCAAGGTGCGCGGCATGCCGAACAAGGAGCTGATGGCGTACTCCATGGTGGTCGTCGTGGCCGTCGTAGGCCTTGCGCTGCTCATCACCATGAGCGGCCACAGGACTCAGTCGAGGCAGCGTGAGTAAAATCGAGTGTGTGGAAAGGAATGCCGCGAATCAGGCGACGGATTAAAGACTACTTGCCATCGAAATTTGAGGTCGTGTAACGAAACTAAGTTTCAGATAGTGTAGGTGTCGAGCAGCATCCGTGCAACATTTTATTTCTGAAATGCGAGAGGATAAGTCGCGAAAGGCTCACAGCAAGACCAATATGTTCATCATCATCATCGGCCTATATTTATGTCCACTGCAGGACATATCTCCAATTACCCCTGTCTTGCGCTAGCTGATTCGAACTTGCGCCTGAAAATTTCCTACTTCATCACCCCACCTAGTTTTCTGCCGTCCTCGGCACCAACCGATATTTATGGTGCTTAATTAAAGTTCAAGCTACCGATTACCATTCAGCCATTCTAGGTTCCATGTTCTAGGAATAACAATGTTCTAGAAACCACATCGTGGTAATAGCCGCCGCAGAAAAAAAGCCCAAATGAGTGTTAGAGATCTGATTGGCATCAACTCTGAGTAGGCAATTTGTCTTGGCTTGGTGTAATAGACGACCGCGGACGGCGCCGCAATTATCGGAGACGGTATTGAGAGGTTCTGAATGGTGCAAGGTTCTGAAATGGTGCGACAAATTAACATGCACGAGTGATCCTGATACGCAGTGCCATAGACGTTATTTGGTGCTGCGGAGCATTGTGGTGCGGGCCGATAGTTTACCGAAGCGGGTAGGAAGCCCTCTCACAACGGAGGACGTGAAGCCAGGTGTACCACTTGCGCTTCAGTATATTTGTAGAGAACGCATACAGTCAAAGGTCTATAGCGAAGTGCTTGGGACCTCCAATTCTTCGTTATACAGGTCACTTCGTTAAAAGAACGCACACCGAACTGCGCGCAATAGGGCAGGTTTAGCACGTACAGCAATTAGAGCCTTTATTTGGCACGAACTCAAGAGAGGACTTGGTGAAATAAGTCGCATAAGTTGCAATAAGAGAACTCTAATTAGCGCTGGCGCACAGCGCTAAAGCTTTACACAGCGCAGCTCAGTGGCGCCTGCGGCGGGCAGTGGCGCCACCGTTACGCGGCGTTCGTTGTAAAGCAACAAATCAGCCGTTGGGGTCACCGAGATTCCTTCGTTGCACAGGCAAATTCGTTGTTGTGGATTTCATTGTAGAGGTGTTCACATTGCGTACGAAGGATAGGGATTTGGACGGGACCTAATCAATGCTTCATTATACAGGTCCTTTCGTTGGAGAGGCGTTCGAATTGCCAAGTTTAGTACCAATTTTTGAGCCGCTGTAACTCTTTCTTCGCTGCCGTTGAGTTCCCGGACGCTCTTAATCGGCTCAATCGGTCCATTGCGGCAAGCGGGAAGCCCCCGCAAATTTGCTTTTCTAGCTGCTCCTTCGCCACAGCTTGATTCATAAGGCACGAATCTGTGGTTGCTGTTGCCTTTCGCGTCGTTCAAAGTCTTCAGTGAAAAAAAAAGAAAAAAAGTAGTAGGGTTTATGATTATTTTCTTTTGCTTTTGATTTGGTTTCTATCTTACTGTGACGCGCGTTCGGGTTTCAGCTTTTGGACTCGATCGCCACCTCGTCCTGAATGCTTCCAAGTTCAAGGGAGTCCAGGCAGGCCCAGGTAAGGCTCTTGAGACTGCTGGCTTCGCGTTGCGAAAAAGAAAAAGAAAAAAAAAGCTGGTTTTGTCGACTTATACCTTTTCGCTTTGCGTTTAATTTTGTTTTCCAGCCAACGGTGGCTTCTGGAATGCTGCGCCCCCAGTATGCAGAGATGCTCGATGCTTGACCAGAGGTAGGAAACGCGTTGCCGACGCCTACGTTCCCTCTCAGGCATGAGTTTTCTACAAAAACTGCTAGAGAAAACTCGAACGCTATAGTGCCTATACACTCTAAAAATGTTTACACCCTTATGGGTGTTTGCTTGTCACACGGGTAACACCCCTACCGTTGTTAGGGCCTTACAAAAATGTATAGAGGACGACAACGAAGTTCTAACTAGACGCGCGGTGACAAAATACGTAGTTGAATACTATGTAATCATTCTGATAGCCTTGAGCGCACATAAATATCCGACCGGAGAAATTCACATTGATAGATATGAAACTTTATTTGATGCACTTTTTGTGTCACCTGTCGCAACTGTCATAATTTGCAAGAAGTCGGCAAACAAGATGCCATCATTGGTTCCCACAAACAATTTGATCTTTCCCCTTAAGGGAAACGTGAGGGTGTTGGCCGTGCGACCACCTAACACTCTTTTTACACCCATAAAGGTGCAAAATGTTAGTGTGTACGGGTCCTGCAAGCAAAGGTTGTTCAGCCATTTTGGGAATGATGGTTTGTACACGGATTTGCCTAAACTTTGTCCTTCTGTCTTCGAACGGTTTTGTGACTGCAAATTGGTTATTTTTGAAGAAATGCTGCGTTACAAAGCCAACAATTCGCAATGATTTGCTGCGGCTGAGTTCCCTCTAGTAATTTTTGTAGGAAACTCTATGGTTTGAGCAATATGCTAGAGAGAAGCTAATTCTTCAGAATTCTTGGTGCAGTTTGGACATAGCGCACATGTAGCGGCTAAACGATGGCAAAACTTTTTGTCGTTGTGCTAAAGCAGCAAGCTTTAGCAGCCATTGAAATGATGGTAGAGGTGTTGTCGAAGCCGTAGCGGTATACTATTATAATTAAGTGGCTTATAGCAGTTTAAGCAGCACATAGCAACAGTAGGGTATCACAGGTGCGACCGTAAAAGAACAACATTTAGGCTATATTTCTTTTATTCCCTTATTCTTGATGTTAATTGACTGCTTTATTCGAGAGTTCCACTATGGTTGGAAGGCTACCGTACGATATTTCATTTAACCGTGCTCGACGGGCGGTTGATGAGTGACAGATAACGACGCATGGTTTAACAGTCGCGTCATTTATTTCTTCCGACAAGGACGAGAGGTCCTACGCGTGCAATTTCAACTATTCAACTAAATTGCCGTCAGAGGCGTCAATATAGGAGTTGATCAAACATGCGCAATAATTTTAAAGAAAAGTTTACTTCCTTTGGAGCTTAACTTGTCCACAAACAATAATAATCTATTGCGTGCATATTTTGTTTAACACCCTGCGCTGTCGATACTTTCAGGTCACGAACGGCATGCGTTTATCAGCGTTACAGAGCGTTCCTGGCAGGAAAGTAGTCGTCGCGGAGCGTTAAATAAAAGGATGTGTAATCAAGATTCGTGGCGATCGTTGTTGGGAAACAAGATACACAGCTCAATTGGTGTAAATACTTTTTAGAGTGTAAGCAGAAACTGACTCATGAAAGGAGCTGTGGACCGACACACTGTCTTATAACAACTTGCTTGACCGCTTCACCGCTTCACCTTTTCATTTTTTTCTTCTTTTTCACCCGGATTTAGGATCAGCGGCTGTCAAACATCTTACCAAGGACTACTTGAAGACCGCTTGCACGGATTTCTATCAGTTCGTGTGCGCCCACCGAGACGTGACGGAGTCGCCTCGCGTCATTGCCCACCGTGCCCTCGAAGACGGCGTGCTCAACGTGATCAAGTGTACGCATTTCTCCCCTCGGCAATCCACTCTTGTCGGCGTGAAAACGGGCTTTTCCGAACCCTAGCTACACTGTCTACTAGAAGTTGAATTGCGCAACATTTTGACGGGACACACAGAAGTGAAACACACACAGCAGAACGCTCTGTTGTGTATGTCTCTTCTTTGTGTCCCGTCAAAATGTTGTACAATCCAATTTCTAGTATGCTATACTAACACGCCCAGTTTTCAACCTTAGCTAGCTACACGGACGCGCTAGCCACGAATACGGCCAACAGCAGCCTTGCTTATAGAATGTATCGAAAAACCTGATCGCAGCTACTCTGCAAAGTGTTTTTACTGCTTATATAAACGTTGCTATAGGTTTTCCCTGTGAGCATAACTACCATGGGCTGCAGGTGCTCACCCGAACAGCAGTTAGCGGGCTCTAGTATCTCGGTATTAAACGGCGATAACACCAGTGAGCAAGCACGTACGCACTAATTATAATTGCGCATACGTTTGTATGTGTAAAGGTGTTTACATGGCAGTGGCTGTAACGAGTGGACATACTTAAGGCACGACCTTTTGTTCAAATAACAAAGTGCGTTTGGTCGCTGTCGCGTTGCAACGTGCACGAGAGCATGCAGCAGAAGGCATCCGACCTTTAACCGTGGTCCATGTGTATCTAATAATGGGCACCCCAAAATCTTGTCATCGCGAGATCGCGTCCAATGTCATTGTGGCGAGATTCGCATCTAAAAAAGTACGCGAGCTTCGTTCGTCGCGGCAGTGGTGTCAAGTCTAACTGTGTGTATTGCTTGCGCTCAAAGCCCAGGAGAAATACCCGGAGCTGATGACCGCCAGGCACCTGTACAAGGAGTGCTTGAACAAAGGTAAGCTCGGTGTTACATAGTGTGCAAATTTAGTGCGCACGTTTGCACGGCGACATTAACAGAAGCTCGCATCAGCAGAACCTTTGTGCAGAATTGAGCTTGACACCAACGCTCATCCACTGCACTCTTGAATGACAAAGTGAGGCGCCCGCCGCCGTAGAGTCCTAGATGCCGGAACAGTTGCAGGATCAGCGAGGAACTTCGAAAGCGAAGAAAATAAACCCATAGGTCTTCGCTTTGCTCAGAGCGCATGCCATCGATGGAAAGTGCTGACAGCACAAAGTTGATTGGGCAAATACTGTCTACGTCATACGAAATTCGCGAGTGGGAGAGAGCGTCGGGATCGGTGTGCTTGCGTCCAGAGCAGTACACGACCCGGATGTCGTACTCGGATTGTGTTCATTCATTCCATTACATTCCATTCCTTTCGTTAATTCGCTCTTGCAGAGGCAATCAGCGAGCGCGGCTGGGACCCACTGGCCGAGCTGCAGGAGTCCACCGACCTGTCTGGCTGGCCCTTCACCGACCCCGTGCAGCAGCCGCTCATCTGGCGCGCCGCGGCCCGACTGCTGCGCCGGTTCAACTTGCCCGCACTGCTCTCCGTCGGGGTGGAGAAGCACCCGCACAAGCGCGGCGCCAACATACTCTCGGTGAGACTATCTGCAGCTATCTACAGTAGCACATTGCACTCGCCGTAGTGCGTGTATTCGCAAACGACGGCGGCACGGTTTCGAAAGGTACCTAAAGCGACACTGAAGGGAAGTTCATACATACGTATGAACTTAGTTAAGCCTAACAGCACGGAGAAGACTTGAGGCAAGCGACACAGCTCAAGCTAAGGCGAGTTGAACTCAAGACGCGCAGAACAAAAGGAAGACAAGACAAGGACGTCGCTGAACTAGAAATGTCCTTATTATCCTGTCCCCGTTTCGTGCCGTGTCTTCAGTTCAGCTGTTAAAAAAAGGAAGCTTTGACTCGGGGCCAGTTGCGATTTTCCGATATTATAATACACGCTAAACGCTGAAATGATTTCTTCAGACTACCGTTGGACCGATTGGAATGAAATTAGTTCCATTTAAGAAAGCTGAATTCTATGCCGACCAATAGAAAGCATAATATTTATGTAGGGCCTCATAGTTTTTAGATCGAGTGCTGGAAATCAGTTTAAAAAATGAAGCACACCGTTTTCAAACTATTCACCAGAAACAGATATCACAGTTCTGTAAACTGCACCAGTTAGAGCTTCTCAAGCGAACAAACTTGATGTTCGCCTACATGGAATTGTTACAATGCTTACACTAAAAAAAAGTTTACACCATTTGGAACGCAGCTTGTCCCACAACAATAGCCATCTGTATTGCTTGCGTTTCCCCCTTTTTTTGATAACCCGGCTGTTGCTACTTCCCTGTCAAAGAAAGGTATGTCACCCTGATAACGAGCATGCCCTTTCTGACCTGGAAGTACCTAGCGAGCATCCTTGAAAGAACGGAAGACCACTCGAGATAGAAGACCATTATTGTATGGGCACAAGAGCCCGAAAGGGTGCAACAGTTTTTTACCGCGTACAACGGTTCTGAAACTCCAGCTCACAAATTAGTAGTACTTTTCAGAGTAGTGTGTAATACATAAATTTTGTCCGCTTTGTGTGTTTCAGTGGGTGCTGTAAACAAGACAGTTATGCTCTTTTGTTAGTGAGTTAGGGTAAGATGCGAGGCACCAACTTGTCCAATTTATAAGCTATACATTGTTAAATCGCTATATCGAAAGCGCGGAAATAAATTACTACGCACGTGGCAACGCCTGGTTGAAGCTCTTGCACTTGAACTCCGTGACGTTGCAGACGTCAGATTTCCACAACGTCTGGTCGAGGCTGGTTAACCTCGCAGCCCTCGGAAGAGTAAAAGAAAGCTGAACATGGGCATCGTTTGCCGACTTGCATTGTGCAAGAGAAATCCAGGCACGCGTATAGCGTGACATCAGTGACGTCAGATGATGTCATTGGTCGCGTGGTCAGGACGCGATCAAAAAATGCCCAGTTTTCACTCTTTCTCTGCTAAAAAGCAACCCTTTTCTGGCAAAGCTATGCAGTGGGTGCAAATGCTTGGCAGCGAACAGTCCAATACGAAGAAGCCACCTGAAGTATACAGTTATTGCTAGAATTCGAAACTATAGGCATGTGTTGCTCCTGCTTCTCCGCTTCCGTATTTACCTTCCTGTGTAGATGAGCAGTGGCGACGAGAGTTTTTAATAACTGGTTGTGGTCCCATCAACTGTGACCAACATTTGGGAAGGTGGCGCCGTCTAATTCAACCGTTGACTTTATCGCGACATCGGTGGCATTGTAAAAGACGGGAACCCGCCGGGGTGGCTCAGTCAGCTAAGGCGTTGCGCTGCTGTGCACGAGGTCGCGGGATCGAATCCCGGCCGCGGCGGCCGAATTTCGATGGAGGCGAAATGCAAAAACGCCCGTGCGCTTGCGTTGTAGTGCACGTGGTCAAAATTAATCCGGAGCCCCTCTACTACGGCGTGCCTCATAATCAGAACTGGTTTTGGCACGTAAAACCCCAGAGAGAAGAAGAAAGTAGACGGGCGATAACCTCGAGCAATCATTTTTGGATGTACAATCATTTTCGCGAGATGTCGCCTGAAACCGCACCGGACGCGTCGGCGTATGCGGCCGACAGCGTTTCTGGCGCTGTTTCAAGCCTCGGTATCTTCTTTGCGCAGCAGTGCCTTTCGAAAAACGTAAGGCCCGTGTCTTTTTTTTTTTTTTTTCATCCCATTCCAACCCGATCCCGCCACATTGTTACCTCCGTCGCAGATTGGCCATCCCGAACTGCTGCTGCCTTCGCGGGTGGGCAACCGGTCGGTGAAGTGGTACTACGGCGCCGTGATGCACGCGCTGTCTCCGTTCCGCGAGCGCCTCGTCACCCCGGTGCTCGCCGTCGAAGTGTCCGCATTCGAGAGCCGCCTGGCCAACATGCTGCGCCCCCAGCCCAGGATGGCCGTCAAGAAGCTCGCCGAACACCCAGAACTGACCGAGGCGAGTGCCATTTCCATTCCCATTTTTTTTTCTCCCCAGACCCATGGATGGACGGCCAGAGTTACGTGGTGCTATTGTGGACATTATGAAGTTCGCCATCTGCCTGTCGGCTCTGATTGGTTCTCACGACGACGCTTAACGGAAGCGTTGGATCGATCTAGAGTGTTAATATTAAGGTGACAGCCTTACATGGCTCATGGGTCGAACATTTGACCGTCCGGAAAATTCAATGGCACCAAAATTCAGTGGCGCGAAAATTGGGGCTCGTACCCGCGGGTGGGAGTCGGGCCCACGACCTTTGGTGCTAATTACGGCACAGTTAAGACACGGGTAATTAATACAGAGTTAAGGCACTCGAACCCACGACCTTTTGTGGAAGTCGAACTATCGACCTTTGGTGAGAATCGAATCCACGACATTTGGTGCTAATTAAGGCGAAGTTTATGTTCTGAACATAGAGTTAATTAAAACACTCAAGCCCACCACCTTTGGTGAGAGTCGAATTCACAACCTTCGGTGCTGATTACAGCGAAGTTAATGAAGGCACAGTTAATTAAGGTTGAGTTAATTAGGGCACTCGAACCCAAGACATTTGGTGGGAGAAAACAAGTAATAGGAAGTAACAAGGAATGAGAATGTCACGTAATTTAATTAATGTCACGTGAACGCGCAGGCTTTCGCCTTCATCCTCTTTGGCGTATGCTAAAGTTACTGTCAACTTTTTTTTTTTCATTTGAGAAACCTCGCAGGTTTCTTTTTGTGCCAAAGAATGAGTTCGGCAAATCAGTTCTGCGGAAACCCATGCGGCTTTGTAGTACGATTCTATAAGCATAATAAAATAAATCTGGCCAAGCACCATTTATTTCATGATAAAATGCAATGTGCAATGCAACCCCTGCATTATTGATGATTGTCTAAAACCTACCAATTAATGAGTCATGTCACATCATAGGAGCAGGTACAGCATGCATTTTCGCAATGGCGTTGCCTATATTTTCGTGGGTTTACGTTACTTTTAGGGGTGTGCGAATATCAAATTTTTCGAATACGAATCGAATGCGAATACTTAGCTTCGAATATCGAATCGAATATCGAATAATGATATGCACATGCGTTTATTAACAAGTTGGGTTAATATGTTATATCGGGACACTGCAATTACATTGTCGATGTTAAAAAACTAGTAAGCCGCTTTACTAAAACTTTATGTATTTGGCTCATGTTAACTTGGACAATGTATTAATTCCAACTAGCTGTCTTCGCCAGCCTGTGCTTTATTATATCGCATCAAATGGCCGTAATCTCGGAGGAATTTGACCCTGGGCCAGTGGTCACTCATCGCACTTGCTGTCAAGCAATAAGTTCAGAATTGGGAATTGGGGGAGGGGGTGGAAGGCACTCTTGTTGTCCGCCATTGAATTTTGCTGCCATTGAATTCTCCGGACGGTCAAATTTTCGACCCATGAGATATCTAAGGCTTTCGCCATAATATAACACTCCAGCCCGTGCCCCTTGCTAGTGAGAGGCTGGCTTTCCCGCAAAAGTTTCGACGTTGAGTGGCTAAGTGTGCTTTACAAGCGAAATTTAGTTCAGCACGAAATCTCCCCAATATTCTTAGATTAGATATAAACAAATGCTTATAACCGTGTTTGCTCCCGTGCAGCCAGCAATATATTCGATTTAATTTGAATATTCGTATCCAACCGAATAATCGAACATTTTCGAATATCTATTTTTCGAATCGAATACGATATTAAAAATATGACTGCATTCGGAAATCGTTAAATTATTCCGGCCGAGTGGTGGCGTATGATCGACGTGACTCACGGGGCCGTCTCCTTGATGGCCCTGTGCTGAATTTTGGGATTTCGTGCTGCTAACTAAATTTCGCCTGTAAAGCACACTTAGCCACTAAATGTCTAAACTTTTGCGAGGAAAGCCAGCCTCTCACTAGCAAGGGGTATGGGCTGGAGTGTTATATTAAGGCGAATGCGATATTAAAAGTAATATTCGAACTTTTTGATATTCGCACACCCCTAGTTATCTTTTTCTTACGGAAGCTCTTCTGTCGACAAATGTGACGCTTTGGACAGCTTGAGGAGCACTAAGCTGACACTTTAGCTTGTCTTGATATATGCTAGCATTGATGTGTGGTGTTTAATGGCGCAAGGGCCAGGATATGACCAGAGAGTGCCGTGACACGTGATGTGTCAATGCATTTTGAATGAAGTGGAAAATGTAGTGTGTTACATGGCTGTAAAAACGCCTAAAATATCTCGCAGTAAATGGCGTAAAATATGTAGCTATTAAAGTAATGGCAATGATTAGTGTGCGCTGTGACAAATAGAATTTCATTAAGAATAGATTATGCAATAAAACATAATAGGTGGCAGTAGCAACAGTGCTCCAAAAGGGCGCTTAAAGGCAAGGGCTGATAGGCACGTGCTACATACATTTTTGCATTCAGTTCACCTTTAAAGCCCACCGTTCTCTTCCTGCAGTTTCTTAGCATGGCCCTCGAGAACATCACCCACGTGACCAAGTACACCGAGTTCCTGGTCAAGGACGTCGAGTTTGTCAACGAGCTCGTCACCGCCATCAAGGAGACTGCCCCGTGAGTCACGCCGATCATACGCCACCACTCGGCCGGAATAATTTAACGATTTCCGAATGCAGTCATTTAAACAAATTTTTTTTTTGCGCGCTAAGCGCGAGTATCTTGCCTGTGTTATTACCACAATCGGCCTCTTCGGAGCAGTCGGTAAGAATGGAATGGTGGCGAAGGAATCGTTGCACTGTGCTGGTTCTGTGGCTCATGCCTAGGCGAGAGCTGTCCCAGCTAGCAACGTTACCGACTGTTATACGGTAATTGTGCCGGAGAGTCAGCCCCAGAAGCAACCCCTCCTGGTGGCATAGTAGCGGCATCAATGGCGTTATGACTCGTAACTCCAGTACTGCAGGTGATCAGTCGTTGCAGGTATCTGGCCAAGCGACCACGTGTCTGCGAGCCCTTCCCCTGGTCTGCAGATTGCGAAACTGCTGTGTCATGGTGACAGAGCATAGCTCCGCGTTCGTGAATAGCCACATTCGCCCTGTGCTGGCACTCTAGCGCGCCATGAACTAAGCCCCCGCTGACTGCGAACGCAGTGTGGAAAGTTCCAGCCTATGTACACGCATTAAACGTGTTTGTCGCTTTGCCGGGATAAGGACACACACGCGGAGAGCCGAGAAGCTAGCGACACCTGGAGAAAGTGCTTTTGAAGCGTCTTGCTTTCTTTAGAAAATAACCGCGATTTTTTGTTAGTGTCTAACCGTTTTCGTGGGCTGATCTCGGAGATAGGGATGTCTAACACAGCGGTAAAAACCGCACGGCGCTAAGGAATCGCCGTGTGGTGGTACCAGCTGTATACCAGCACCGCTTCCAGCGGTACCGATGGGAGCGTTCTTGCATTCTTCCTTCGTCACAGCTACTGTTTCGAAATGTTTTGAAAGGCGGTCGCAAACGTTGCGCGGCGTTCCGAACTAGTCCTTGGTGAAATGGCGCTGGAAGCAACCGGTTGGCTCCCGCGTACGGATAAGGCACGGTGGTAAGGAGAGCGCCACCCATAACACTTAGTGCCGACATAGTACCACAAATAACCACCTTCCAAAGCTTACTAAAGGCATTCTTGGATAAAAAACTGCGTTGATTCTTCATTTGTTTTTGTTTATACGTATGAGGTTTTTATTGCAATGTATTTTGCTTGTGTAATGAGCTATCCTTGATGTAACCTTCATAGATCTGCTTTTTCTCACGTTCTCCTCAACTTATCTATAATAGTTGAATAAATCTAGGCGTTGCTATCAGCGTGGCTACCTCCCTCTACCTGACGATAACAGATTACATCTGGCTGGGCTACAGTTGGTGAATCTTTCGTTAAGACACTCGCTTCGCAATTTAACACTACAGGTACAGACACGCACATGGGACGATTGCAGCTATATATATCTCGCTATCACAGTATAGCACGACAAACTATACTCTTAAACGACTAGACTGTTTAATTACGGAGGGTACAAAGAATCTCGCATTCACGTATGCACTACCCGGCGTCACGTGACCGGGGGCTCGCAGGCACATCGTGCTCAACTACTTGGGCTTCCGGGAAGTGGTGGTGGCGTCGCCTTTCCTGCCTTCCAAGCTGCAGGCCCTGAGCGCGCTGGGCAGGTCACCGGCCCTGCGCAAGGAGATCTGCCTGAGCGCGATCGCAGAGTCGCTCCCGGTCATGACCCTCTACGCCGGATTCAACGCCTTCAGGCAGGGACTGCACGACTTCAAGGTCCGTGCCACGCGCTCCTTGTTACTTGGGATTGCGTCGGGGCTGGTTGGAATAGCATTGTTGGGGAGGTAGCGCTGAAAAGGCTTACGGTGCACATATTAGGAACATGGACGAGAAAGCGCTTCTACAATGTGGTTTATTTTATGAAATCGCAAAATAAACTAGTTATCAGGACCGCTTTCTCGTTCATGTTCGTGATCATATTGTATGTTTCGTAAACCTTCGCAGCGCTGTTTTCCAATAACTGCTTTTACTGACTTTATCAATTTTGAGTTAAACTACCTGGAATCGTATGCTGGAATTCCTGCCCCTGCACTGCTCAGTCATATTGGCTGAAGCTCCAGAAGCGGAGAAGCTCGTTTCAACTGCGATGGTAATTGCGAGATGGTGGGTCCGCAGTCACAGAACGTGACCTAAATGTAAATTATTCAATGTTAGCTACCTATTGAGTATTAGTGAATAGATTAACTAATACGTGATTATTTCACATCTTGTCATGCGCCCGTCACTAGCAATGCGTCGCCGAAAATGACGACGTCGTCACGGCAGTGTCATAAAAAATCTGGTATTGCATATTATAATGTGTTAGATTCTGGTATTACAGCATTCTGACAACTTGGCATTAAAGGTTGACATTTGAGCGATAGAAGGAAACGGAACTTTCATTGAGGAGACATGTAGCTTCTACTGATCACCTGATTTGCTGTACTGCTGCTCAATACTGTACGTGCTGGACCGAAGTGTGTAAACGTGTCCTTGTTTTAGGCGTGATTGTGGGCTATATCCTAGGTCGAAAGCCAGCCTAGGTCGTGGTTATATAGAATAACGTCTCAATTTGGCCTAGGATAGTACTTTTTTGTTCATTATTGACCTTTCTTTCTTATTTTCCTTCCTGATCGAGTTCCAATTACGGTTGACGTCAGAATACAGATTGGCTGGTTATACGCGGCGAGTATGATTTAGACGGTTGTTTATCGCTTCTTTGATCAGGCTGCAAACGTCACTGGAGCCACAAAAGACACTGTGTCGTCCTTCGTGAAGAAAATAAGCTGGATGGATGACGCGACGAAGGCCAAGGTCTCAAAGAAGGTAAGGAACAAAATTTTCGACTTAAGTAAATTTGGACAGGGCTGCAACTACGTGAGGCTTTAACGTACCGCTGTTTTGCATTCCAGATGCTGAGTAGCCATGTAAGAACCTTCCATCCTGGCTGGATAACGGACAAGTTCAAGGTTTTCGCCCAACACGAAAACGTAAGTGCGTTGGTTAATCATAAGTTCGGGCGCCGTTATTCGCAATTAGAACTGTCCTCGCGACAGTAATGAGCGTTTACTATTACCCAAATGAACTTGTAGATGAGCGAATGGCTAGTTTCTGTAGTCCTTTGAATTTAGGTAAATTCATAGGGAGCCTTATAATTTGCGAAGATTTTAATTTCAAATGAAACACTGAAGTTGACGTAAGCTATTCCGGCCCTTTACATAAAATTGTCGTTGTTAGTTCGTGCTGCGTCGTAAAGGTAGGGGTGTGGCGGCGAGTATTAGAAAATTTGAATACGAATCGAATAAACTTTTCTGTTCGATTCGCACTTTTTTCGAGGATTCGCTTTTGTTTCTGTCTTCATATTTGTTTCTGTTCGAACAACAACAGGACTACTTCGAATGATTCTGGTGTAGAAAAGCCGCTGTTATTCCGCAGGTTCCTGAGCGAACACATTGGGCTAATCACTTCTACTCAGTAATTTAGTAATTGATAATTTCGTAATTCAATAAGGATGCCTCGCTTTTAGGCAGCAATGTATATTTTTAGGCCAGTGTCAGCATTCATACTCCCCTTTAAAGTGTGCGTAGCTGTAGTAATCACACTTATTTCTTTCAACGAACACGTGGATCTGATGGCGTGCTGTTCGTTTGTCTCACTACTGTAATTTTTCCCGGTGCACCCGGCGGCCGCATTTCGACGGAGGCGAAATGCAAGACCGCCCGTGTACTTGCCTTGTAGTGCATGTTAAAGAACCCCAGGCGGTCAAAATTGGTCAAGTCCAATCCGCACCCCTCCACTACGGCGTGCCTCATAATCAGAACTGGTTTTGGCACGTAAAACTCATGAAAGAAGAAGCACCAGATAATTGAATGCAGTCGTTACTCTTGCAAGCTTCTCGGTTGACCGGACGCCCAGTTGCGAATGACATTACATGGATTCATCTAATCATTTAGATTAAGCCTTCTTTTATCTTAACCAAACGGACTCCGCGCGCACTTTACATTTCATTTTGTTTGGAAATGAGAATTTGATATTGGATTTGATATCTGGCGTTCGTTCCTATCGAATTCATTTCGTATTCTATTCGATTCGCAAATTTCACCATTCGAACATTTCAAGAGCAAATGCGGCGGGGTTGAGATCTTTATAGGAACTAAGACGTCCTGTGACGACGCTCCAACGCGGTCATTGTTTGTGTCAGAGTTCTTTTGACTACTTGTCGAAATATGTGGATGGACGTTTGGCTCCTAACGTATATAGTGTCAATCTGTTCTCCCTTTAACGATTAAATTTTGTATCCATCACCCTGTGAAAGATTAAAAAAAAGTTTATCCGTAGAAAGTAATGCCTAGTTTGCATGCGCGAAGTTTGTGAATGTCCTAAATAATGTGCGCAGCGGCATTGTTTTTCTCTCGCCACCGCGCAGCAACTGCTGCTTCTGTATCGTTGTGCAAGTCAAGATCGGTTGAGGTTCGGCGTTTGTCATGTGTATCTCGCTGTGTTCCGTCTAGATTTGCACAGTTAAACCACGTTCTATAATACGACTGTTTTGATTCATTTTGAGCCTTACTTTGGAATTGTTTGACTCAAATTGTTGTCCCAATGCGCTGTTTGTCCCCGAAGACGGTATAGCACAGTTCATAATGTTCCGTTTTTTTTTTTTCAAAGCTGTTCCTAATGTCACAAACGGGTGAACTCGTAGAGTGTCGCCTTTATGGCGCTGCGTGCAATGTTTGGAAATTACGCTATAGCTGTGTAAAAATTTGTCCTTTATGTTGGCCACTAAATTTGCGCATTAAGCGACGCCATGAGAAATAATGTCCAAGAATGTTGTTTTGACAGTGCGTGACCTTTCAATTCATTGCGTTGTATACCAGAGAGAACACATGCACTAGATTGCGATGTGCTAATAAAGACCATGTCGTGTTAGGATGAATATGAGATAGGCGCTGCTATAGGTGACACGTACCCATAGAAGTTGGCCAAATGGCCATAGACGCAAAGGTATAAGCGTCTTTTAAACAGCGTGAAACTTAAGTATGCTCATTCAGTCGCGTTTTGTTAGTGGCATTTATCACCTTGGCATTGTTTGAAGATATTTCTTTCTAAATTTATTAGTGTTTCATGGATTCTTGGGCCGATTGGTTCCATAGGCCACGTTTACAGTAAACGCCCTTATCACGCTGATGATTTTCAATTTGTAGACACGGCAAATGTGGCCATGCCTCCAGATAGAGAATCACCGACGTTAAGGCACGGTTGTAGTGGTGATTGACTCACTGAGTGCACTAAAGTCAGCTTTTTGGACCCACATGACATTGCGTTTTGCGGAACCTTAAAAATTGGAGGATTTCGGAGTTTAAAGAATGGCGTCTGTTTTTCTTTGATCAGGTGCCGATGGTGACTGAAAACGAGGGTCTCCGTTCGTACGCGACCATTCGGAAGGCGCTCTTCGAGAACACGTTGAAAACAGAAGCAGCCCACATCGACGAAAGGTAAGGCTGGGCTGCCATTGTGATAATAAAATGTAATAATATAATAAAGATGTTTCAACTAGAATATTTGTACTTGCATATTTACTCCAAAACAAATAAGAGTATGTTGTTCAGCAGTTGGTCTATAAGCAAAACGGGAGCAATTCAATCCTAAAATCATCATCACCATCTTCATTGTCTAACTGTTCTTTTGTTACGGTTACCTTTTTTTTTACCTCGTCTAGTAGTGCTGGGATTTGTGTTCTGTGAAAACCAATCACGTTTGCGAAACCTCACCCTTAGTAATGGCAGCGCGAACTGCTTCGCACTACCACTGGCGGCGCACAATTCCTGGAGTTACAAAACGACATCTTGCTCAATTTATATCTGTTTTACCCCTTAGCAGAAGTTTGGGTAGCTAAAATATAGGTGATTCAGTAAGATTGTGCAGCTTCAGGACAAATGAGTAACAGAGCATTTACTTTGCTGAGCTGATGGACTACAAAGCTTTCTTGACTTCCAGGTGGCTGGGCACCATCCTTGACCCGGAGTGTTCCTCTGACGCCCAAGGAACAAACATCTGTGAGTTCACGTATAAACTCTTCGTTCTTTCTTAGCCAAGGAGCTTATAAACTTTTGGAGTGCTAATGACGTCCCGAAAGTGAAGCCGGGCTGCCACCATCTTAGGAGGGGCGTGATTACACATTAGCTTATAGTGAAGAAAAAGAAGCTCCTTACTCTCATTCCCCACTATTTAAAATAGCCAATTTTGCCCTACCGATACTTGCTCGATGTGTATCTTTGTGTTAACGGTTTTAGGATGGAGCCTGGGCGTATTTTATTAGCGATCCCGTCAATACTCAGCCGAAGGTATACTTTCACCGTGAACAACCAGCTGTTTTCTAATTAGCCTATAACTTAAGTTAACAAAGCGAAGTCACTTTATCTGTAAGTATGCTCCAGCCGACAAAGCTGTATTTCAGAGGTATAGCAGGAGAAAGTGCTGGCTTCACGTGAACTCTGATAAGAAGCTGCAGGAGCTTCCACTCAGGAGCTTCCCGAACCACTGAAGTTTTTTTAAACCTCCTTAATTTTAGAGCTAATGGTTGACAATTGTTTTGCTTTCGCAGATGCTCCGGTATCCTTCTGGAACGTCTCGTATCCGTCTCACGACAACTTCCTGTGCGTATCTTTGCGTTGTGCAACATAGTTTATACGATAATTAATTTACCTGCTGTATTTCTTTAATGTAACTAAGGTGTTAAATTCCGTTCCGTGTTGTAGGATGATGCACATGCCGGACACTCTGCCCAAGATCTCTCGTTGCTTGGTGGCTCAGCTTCTGCGAGAAGGTATGGGCTTGACTTGATTGAAGGGTTTACCTTAATTTACCTGAAATTTTACCTGAATGGAACATCGAAGACAAACGTTGAATCATATTAGATCGGTATGTCAATAGTTAAAAACTTCTTTTTTCCTTTCACTGTTGCAAAAAAGTGATCGATTATAAGCGGAGGAAAGGAAAACCAAACTTACCTTCGAATTTTGCGCCCTATTTAGAGTTATCAGGGACGTCAGTGTGACTCCACGAATTTGATGGCATTTTTGAGCACTTGGGTCAGCTCTTTATGCAGAAGGCGTCGACAGAAGTTGCTGTGTCGAGTTGTTGCTTTTCGTCATTCATTCATTCATTCATTCATTCATTCATTCATTCATTCATTCATTCATTCATTCATTCATTCATTCATTCATTCATTGTAAAGCTAGCACCGAGTGGAGGCTGTCAATATCTGAGAGAAAGACCTGTTGCGATCATCGCGCGCTACTGCAGATTCACTGCACTGCAGGGTTGTTATTGCTCTGGTAAAAAAAAAAAAAAAAAAGAACGGGACAGGAACAGTAAAATGACGGAGAGAGGGGATAGCAGAGATGTAACAGAAGGGAGCCATTTACCAATATGTAAAAGAGCGGCGTAGACAGCCATTGCCGGATGACTTTAAAAAAAATCATTTGAATCTTTTGCACGGGAGTTACGATAGTCTCTGCAAATAAACGAAGTAGAGCGCGTGCACTCTTGTCGTTTCTCCTCCCTGTGCTGTACGCAGAGGCGCATTCAATACGCTTCAAGTTCGTTAACTACTTTTACACTGTTCTCCCACTGCGACAGGGGCCGGCGACCATGCGAGCCCTTACTCGCAGCCCACGTGGTCAGACGCCACCAAGAAGCACTTCAGGAACATGCGCCAGTGTTTCACCAAGCAGCTCTCCGAGACCGCCAGCCAGAACGCTTCGAAGACGGTATCGTATCCGATTATCATAGTAATCGTCTGTGACGCGTATTGCTCACTGGTTTCGCAGTAATGCGGCGCCTTCGACCAGTCGTTTTGTAGTGATCTCTGAAGTGCTCCCAAGGGCTTTTTATCTATTTACACACTATCTTTCTTTATCTTATCTTTCTTCCAAGACATGGCGTGAGCAGGTGCATAATGAAATATCATGTACAAGGTTAAATAACTGAAATAAGTACAACGAAATAGCAACAAGAGCAACACTTACGCAGAACGTAGCACATATGGCTATTATCAAAGTATCCGTTTACTAAAATTCAAGTTACAGAGAAAAAAAAAATAACGCGACAAAACAGCAACACAGCAATACTCGCACATAAATATGGCTAGGTATCATAACGCTTCATTTAGCAGGTTGCACAGTGTTGTTGCTCTGAGGGGGGGGGGGGATGCAGGCGGGATATAAACAGTACAATGTCTAAAGGGTTAGTGCGTCGCGCATGACGGGCAGCGTGAGTGATCAGAGTGATAGGCGCTTGAATTTGACGTCTTTGTCTTTTTTGCAACACGCAGGAGCTCCTTTCAGTGGTAGCAGACGCCGCTGCAATCAGCCCAAGCTTCAAGGTATTTCAGTCCGAGCACTGCCGGGGGGGAGGGGGAGGGGGGTTCCTGGGCGAACTATACCAACGCCTCCTAGACAGCAGACCTGTGCACTCAGAGCTCGGCGTGACGAAAGCGGTGACGTCAAAATCACCACCGCTTACTCGGGAGCGTCCCTATTAGATTATATGGCAGTCGGGCAAGGAAACATGACGTCATGGATCGAAGTGCACAGGCCCTGTGGTATCTAGGAGGCGTTGACTGTATCCACTGGAAAGATTTGCGAAATTTTGTCTGAGCGCTAACACGTTGTGCCTAGAAATTTTTGGTCCAATGCGCACTTAGCCGTGCGGCTATGACACAGCGGGCCGGATGTCCATATTCGTAAAAGGATCCTACATTAGAATCGTTCGTAAGATAAAATTTCAGCCAATCCCGATGCCTGACATTAACCGACCAGTGGCAAAGCGCACTATTTCTAGAACGTAAATCTTTGAGAATTCGACCCCAGAATTCCAGGCTTTTAAGGCTTAATTGGGCAACCAACACGATAGAAAAAGTTTTCTTTGCCGTTTCCATGCTCCGAAAACAGTTGCGGTTTGGAGTACGTTTCATAACGCCCCACTGTTCTCTTGCGACAGATCTACAAGCACTTTGTCAACCAGAAGAACATCGACGGCAAGAGCTTCGAGAAGGCCTTCAACATGAATGTCGACCAGTTCTTCTTCGTTTCCTACGCATCGGTGAGTGGCGCCGGAGTTGCGTTGGGTGCGCTTCTGGGATGCAGTTGCGATCAGAGGTGCGGGAGAGACGGGTGGAATGAGCTGAAGGAAACTGTGGCCTCAGAGATCACAATGACAAGGCGCGATGATCTCGGAGGCAATGTAAAACCTGCAGCGCCTCCCCCTGAGCCATATCGCCTGCCCTCACCACCGCACCCCTTTAGGAGAACGATGTTGACAGATCAGCACGTCTTTCGCTCATATTACTTGACTTTTTGGCGCGAACACATATTTTGTGTCGGGCAGAAAAAAACTGTTAATGTGTGGGGGCGCTCAAAAATAAATTGACGAGACTTCGTCTCCAGTGAGAGATTGACTATTTCTAAGCTAATTCTAAAGAACGAGATAAGTCGTACACATGCAGTTACATTGCGCAATAAATAACCACATTAGTTGTTTGAAGGAACGAATGAATGGAGAAATATAAAGTTATTGTTCACCCAATAGCATGACGACATTGTGACGTGCCGTTAATGGAATAATTGGAGTGAAAGAAATCTACGGTTTCTTGTGCCATGACATGCCAGTATCAGCAGCATATTGCAGATGCGTAGTGTTCACGAAATCTACGGGGTGGTAATTGTAAAGTTTTCTTACGTAATTAAAAAAAAAATCTCCTGTGGCAGATAGCATATTTCTTGTCCTTGAGCTGGATTACTCGAAGGGGTGGACATTACCAGCACGAGAAATCGAAACACATATTCTACGAATTAACAAAAATTGTTACCGGTTACTTTGCAAGACGTATCCACTTAAATTGAATCTCCTGGATGACACCAGTTTTGAGATGTTCCCCAAAGTGTGGCACGGAACACATGGGCGTTCCAAGTTACTTTTGTGCTTCAATGCATAAAAGGGCATTTGTTAAATAAGTAGGTGGAACAACAGTGCATATTATAGCGAGTTTGACAAACCTCACCGGCTACAAATCGTAAATTACAATATGTGCAGTAAAGTAACTAATTGAGAAGTTAATTAGTGAATATTTGTTAATTAATCCAACTGGAGGACTAGAATTGTTACCTGCACCAAGCGATTTTTAAAAATCCCGTAACACTTTCAAATGATCGCCCCGTACAACATTGCGGTTTAGTATCATAAATTTTATACATATTTAACGTCGATGCCACCTGTAATTCATGAGAAGTATCAATCTCAACTTCTCATCTCAACTTCTCATCTCAACTCAATTTATTGATGTCTGCATCACGGAAAAGCGAGACAGTCAGTGAACAAAACAGGAATAGATGCTGGTGTCCGTGGCAACACAAGTTTGCTTAAATGGATTCGAATTTGCCGCTATGTGGCGCATACATTAGTTTCCTGTCTAATTAAACGATTTAATTTCTTTCCTCTCTGGTGCAGAGCTACTGCGGGAGCTCTCCGCCTGTGAAGCCTTCCCACCATAGCGAGGTGACCAACCGTGACAGGCACGTGATCTGTTTAATGTCTTCTTTTCTCTGCACAATCTCTTTCAGTGAAGCATGCGTGCGTGTCGTGGGACAGTAATCCCTAAAGAACGAGGAATCGCCTTGCCTAAAAGCTTTTAGCGAAACCCTTAGAATGGATTGTCTGTGAATTCTAAGTTTAAATCATAGTTCACCTAGCGGAAAGCATGGCACTAGCGTGTGTGCGGGTTTTCGCAGTTATACTTGAACGAGCATGAGAATCACGGGAAGATCGCTTATACCGACTCGTCCTGGCTTTTGGCATTGTCTTGATAATCTTGTAATGAAACGAGACCGACAATATGTATCGAAACAGTACATGTTAGGCCCTCTATACAAACGTATCGCACAAATTAAAGCAAAGTGAAGTTGCAAGGTTAACTCGTAAACTGTGTTATTCTCGCTGCACCATCATGCCCAAGCATAACGGCGCAAATGATTATTTATAGCCAAGTATCGCTTCTGTCCCGCGTACATGTGGTTTCTTTGCCACGCGCCTTCTAACGCTAAAGTCGCTTTGGGCACTGCATAACCAGCTGGTTCTGAACAGTAATACCATTTTCGTGTGTGCCTACTTTACGTTTTCGTGTGTAATGGTATTGTCCAAGGACGGAGACCAGCGATCGCGTGGATTACAACAAGAACAACGAAAAACGTGGTTTTTACTTTGCGGCCCCGTTCAAAAGAGGTTCCCTTCGCCGGCGCACAGGGTGAACACTGCACTGAAGAACAGCCCCGAGTTCCACGCCGCCTTCCGGTGCCCTGCGAAGCGCGCCATGAACCCCGCTCACCGCTGCCAGCTGTGGCACACATCGTGAACACCACGACCGCCACTTTCTTCCGCATCCGAACCGCCAACAGACGCACGAGAGAAAGCCGGGATTCGAAGCGAAATCTCCAAAAGAAGTTTTGTTTTTTCTGAACTGGGACCCATTGTGCCTGGACATCAACAAAAAGTGCCGTGTCGACAAAGTGTTCTGTTATATAAATTTTTTTTTCAGATGCCGGCCGCAACCCTGTCTCGCAACCGACTTGTTCTTTGTTGCGTTGTTGCAAATTTTGCTGTATGTTCAGACAAGGCCTAAGAAATAGCAGGACGAAAGAACTTAATGCTAATTGTACACAAAAATCCCGCATACATGAGCGCGAGAACAGCTCCACTCGAGTTAAGAGCCATTGAATGCGATAGCATTTAATGACCCTGCATTTTTCTTACGTAACTGCACATGCGCAGGCCGGGCGCTGAAACGTGATTGAGGCACGCCGTACGTAGTGGGGATTTCCGATTAACTTAGGCCACCTGGGATTCCTTAATGCGAGTTCAATGCACGGTAGGTAGGCGTTTTTGCATTTCCCCCATATCGAAATGCGGCCGCCGCGGCCGGGATTTAATCCCGTGTCCCTGGCTTAGCAGCGCAACGCCAAAGCCAGTATACGCCACCACAGCGAGTAAATACAAGCCATTCAAAGCGGCGCACAGGGTGAATATTGGTCTTTGATGTGGCTCTACATTTCCTACATTTCTACAATCGCGCATGCACCAGACAAGCTCTGAAAGTAAAGAAGGAAGTGGGTGAACTGATACAATCTTAGAGGATGCTTAAACTTCGCCTTTAAGAGTGGAACGCGGTAGGATTCTAGGATCCCTTCCCGGCAACTGCAGCTTATGTGACCGTAAGGTTTACCGGGAAACGCTGGCGGCGAACGCTATGCACGACGGCGAGCTGTCTAGTAGAAACGCGGCCTCTTGCGTGCTCCGATCCCGAAGGTAGTGCACAGCCGCGCCAAGAAATGACATTTCCAGGTTTGTTATTGTTTCGCAGTTTTAATATTTCGGTCTGAGAAGAGCGAGAGAAAACATTTATTTGAACCATCGAGGTCGAGTGGGCGGTGTCCTCATTCCAGGACTCCACTGTCCATGGCAGCTCGACGAACTTCCTGGACGAGTGCTGCTTGGCCCACCAGGGTATCGGCTGTCCAATGACGCGCTCCCACCGCTCAAATGGCGTGCTAGGCGCCTTTAATGTTGAGATGTCATCTTGTCTTCCTAGTTGTCCTCGTCAGGTTTGTGGTCTAGCAGCTTTGTGATCCGCTACTGCTGCTTCCTCACTAACTCTAACAACCTTGGCTTTATTTAGACTTGAAGTTTGCGTTGAATTGGCGTGCTTCCTCCCCCCCCCCCTTTTTTTTTTGATGATTAAGCAGCTTTTCACCATTAGCTTTACAGGAAGGAGTGTGCTCTTGCGTTGACTTTTGCCGTTCTTGAAGCGATACGAAAACACGAAACACGAAACTTTTAGAAATAGCGTTTTTATTGTGAAATAGCCATTTGATTCCGAACTGCTCTGATTGGAACTGTAGATTCTGACGTCCTTATGTCGAACCTCTATGCGCAGCCCTCGTAGTGCACCGAAGATGTCATACTAGGGCTCCCTTAGTTAGTTCCAGTGGAAATAATAAGCGTTGTTTCGTCCTGCACCTCCCTGTGTATAGGCGCGTTTACTTCTAGTCCTGCGAAACGACTCACTAGGCTTGTGCAGAATTTCATATTACCTATACTGAACTTGATGCGCGCTGACATTTTGGCCAAGTAAGAACCCCGTTTCCTAGTCTGGCGAGTGCCAGTCATAACTGATACTGAAAGCTGTCCGTACAACAGCATCACCTCAATATTTAGTGAAGACGGGAACTGCTCGTCAACAAGCACACTGACCATAATGTAAATTAATACAAAATAAAAACAAGTTGGTTATTTTCAACGTCTCCCGCGCTGAAAACAGCCCATAAAACGCTCTCAACATATTCAAAATAGCTGCCATTGAAGCGTTCCGCCGGTTCCATTTGGCTCCCGGTTTTGACGGCGCTCAGTTCTTGGGGACCTTGAAGGACTTGCTCTTCTTGGAAGGCTTAGCCGTAGTAGCTGGCTCCGTGGTAGTCGTGTCGGTTTCGTTGGGAGGGTTGATCCGGAGCTGTGAACGAGAAAAAGAATTGCGCTCTGGCCACATACCGTGACACCCGAAAAAGCTGAGGTATTGCTAACTTTATTTTGAGCTACCTGATGCCACATCTAGCACAAAAAACCTTTCCTATACCGAGAAGAAGCCGCCGTGGCGACAACTACAAACTAGTTCATTCCCCTGTCTCTCTACCCGTCACTACTTCCTCTCCACGCAATGTATGTGTCTTCCTAGTGTCGCTTCTGTGGAGCAAAGCCCACGGTATATCGCTGCACCTTGGAATGCTTCCACCACGAGGACAAGCACCCCCCAATGTCTTCACCCTCAGCTTCCACCTGTAAGACTGCGCTGACCAGCTCGGACCCGCAGGAGCAGCGACAGCTGATCCAGCGAGTCCGAGCGTTGAAGGAAAATGTTGGTCTTGGATGCGACATTCTTACAAATAAAACTGCGTCGAACTTCAGACTGTAGAAAATGATGGCGGAAAGAGCAGTGTTGAGAATACAGGAACGACGCAAGACACAGTCACACAGCTGACGTCATCCAACGACGAGCCAGAATAAATCCAGCTGTGCAACTGGGTTTTAGGAAACTATATTTTCGATTTCATGAAACCAAACTGACTTTGACGAAATTTTCAAGGACAATTACGGAACGTAAGGCGGACGGACGGATCCGAGGATGGTAGCCACAACAACCATACGGTGGCAACTTTGTCACCGTATGGCCTGCGCTGAAATGCGTACCACGTCTTCGAAACGTACACACTTGTACTAAAGTTTGTTTATTTTGATTTCCTGAAACGATATCGTGTACGGTGCGAACGACACCAAACAAAACATATGTCAGAAAAGGTAACACGCCGATGTATAAGCACGATGACATCGCGTGTTCATCTGCAGACAGACTTTGAAACTGCCTCCTGAAATTGTTCACGTCCAGCTCCTAATTTATTCGGAAATTCAGTCCTGCCTTCATGATGCCATGCAGTTGAAGCTTCAAAATTTGTTGCCCAGATATACGGTGGAGGAAGACATAGTCAAAACGAATCATTTTATCTTCACCGGTTTGCTAAAATACAAGAAATGCGCCTTGCGCCGTGAGCCAGGTACGTGCCGATTCGTGTATACTTTACGCCAGGATTAATTTACATCGAGATCAGTTAAGCAAAGCTGGCTAAGTTTTGCGCCAGTTTTTCCATGAGGCGCCTCATAATGACATACTGCCGCGACGTTTCATCTTTCTCTCTCTTGTCTGCCAATTTTAGCGGGCTGTATTTAGACGGAGAAGCCTTCGGGGCTCCCTGTTTGCAAACAGCTTGCTATCTTTCTCCTTCCGGCCGCGTTATCGCGGTCGTCTCGGTTCCGCTTCTGCAAGATGTGCTCTTTATGATTTTTTTTTTTTTTTTTTTTTTTTTTGTAGCGCTGTTGTTGGAAGAGTCTCTAGATTGCGTGAGATGCATGTACAGCAAGCTGTCGAATTGCCACCCGCTGACCTGTTAAACGCGATAACGTCTTAAGGGGGTCTGATCACTGGCCGGTGTTTCTTTCTCTCCCCCCCCCCCCCCCCCCCCAACGAACACCGAACGTGCTCGCAATTGATGTCGTAGCCGACTTGTTGAAGCTCTAGAGTTGTATTTCAATTCACTGCCCCACTAGGTTCGTCAGGATAAACAGTTTCGTTGTTCAGCGTCTTGTCTTCCGCGTGGCGGCCTATTATAATACAGTCGAACCCGGATATATTGAATCTGAAGGGGGTCACAAAAAAGTTCGATATATAGGTAATTCGATATATAAAATAAAAATTCTATACAAAAGTTTTCAAGGGGATTTTACTGCTCTTCGTTATACGAAATATTTCGTTATATGTGGGTTCGGTATATCCGGGTTCGATTGTATATACGTGCCGCCAACTGCACGTGACACCAGAAAGGGGACGTATAGCTCATGCAAGATGCATGTCTTTGATTCAGTTGTGACGCAAGAAGCGATGGAGGGACGCTCACCAGGATGCGCTGCTTTTCGGCGCATGCGTACTCGGACTCATCGACGTCGTTGTAGCAGTCGGACTTGTAGCCCTTGGGCAGGCCCTTGCCCTCGAACTCGCACAGCTTCTCGACGGGTCTCGCCTTGACGATCATCTTGTCCAGGGCGCGCGGCTTCTCTTGCGGGCAGTAGAACACCTTGGGCGTGCTGGCGTCGAACACGATGCTCTTGCGCATCATGTCGCCCAGCGCCACGCATGCCACCTGCGTATACGCGTGGGGCGTCACGTGAAGCGGGAAACCTGGCCGGATCTGTTACAGCATGGCCTCTGAGCTCAGAGCTTATGCTGTATACATGGCCTCCGAGATCTAGCAGCGCCAAATCTCAGAGGTCATGTATACAGCATGATCTCAGAGCTCAGAGGCCATGCTGTAAGTGGCCTCTGAGATTTGGCGCTGCTGGATCTCGGAGGCCATGGTTAGAACATTAGCTTCCTAGAACCCTCGCCTTGCGATCAAATTATGGTTAGGACATGGATGGTTAGTACAGTAGCGCCACAGCCGCTGCTTAGCAAATGCAACAGAAGCTGCCACACATTGTGACACGTATATATTTTTTCGGCGCCAAACCAGTTAGTAGCAGGTATCCACTCTGTTGTATTCGTATTTCTCTGTCCCATACTTAGCGGAGACGTCACTAACGCTTGACAATGGGCGCGGCTGTCTAGGATTTCTGTTTTTGATCCGAAAGAGCGATGAAATGAGGGTCCCAGCCTTCCTGCAGCGGTGAAATAATCTGACGATTTCTGAGCACTCTGTAGGGACTTATTTAGGAGGCTACATGTAGCGTCAGGTCTCCACCAAAGTTACGTAATCGTACTCCGGCACCAGGGTGTTATTTATTTCTTTTTTTTTTCTTGAACTAGCACTGAGGCTTCTTGAGACTTTGCCGTACTTGACGATCGAAAAAAATCAGTAGATATATTTCCGCGAATACAAGCCAATTGGGAAATAGCTTCGCACAACGGCTAAACAATTATCTTAAAGCAGACTCCTAAAGCAGAAGTCGTGATGTATCCATGCCAATTGGCGCGAGTGACAGTGCGATTGAATGATTTTATTCTCTCTTGGGAAGTCCTTTGTTAGCCTTCGTATGTGCTCACGCCCGAGAAAAAATAAATAAAAGAACAAATAAGACACCCGGAGGACTGTAAGCAGATCGCCGTCAGCTGTCGTCATATGTAGCAGGTATTCCTCTATAAACACACATACCGCACGAGTTACTCGCATTTCGCTCGTTCGTTCGGTGAGATGTTCATTCCTTCACCCGTTCCTTTAACAATTCACAAGCAACTTCAATCTTTTTCACTCGCGCTATGGGGAATCAGTGCTGCTACGGCAACTTCAAGTGTACAACTAAAGTATGCTGAGGACGTCCGGTATGGAGGCCACGAAAACGGCACGACATTTTGAACGATAACAGACGCGCCGCCTGTATCATCGTTTGCTTTAACCCAATGTGTTCAGTCACGCGCTGTTCATGTCCAAGCGCGTAGCGAAAAGGCATGCGCTCCTGCTATGTAGCACACCGGTGCTCGGTTAGGCCAGAAGCTGGAAACATGCAGTACTTTAAGATGAGCGATGAATTTGCTGCCGCGACATCACAGCATGCGCTGCTGGGCCGGCATTTTGCAGCGATGCCTTATGCTTTATTCTATACTAGTCTTAACGTCCACCGCTCACGGGCGGCTGATCCCGTTGATAACGTGAGCGGACCGTCGCTCTGACCAGTGACCAAGCGCGAAAAGGCATTAGCATCGGAAAGGCATGGCTACAAAATACCGGCCCTGGAAGCTGTCTCCTCCGCTCACTATAGCATAGAGAAAGAAATTCCTTTCTTTGTGGCTGTAGGCCGTCTTTTAAACGGATCGCTTAATCAGTACGCAGGCAATTGTCACGTGGCTGAGCTGCAACCAGTCGTGCCGCAAGCAGCTCGTCCGTGGCTTTCTTCCGTGGGGCGTGACTCGGCGGCACTGTGCCACGTCATGCTCGTCCGCCGATTGAACCGGCGATCCCGTAGTGTGAACAAAGCTTTAGCAACACCTTCTATAGATAAAACTGAAAAAAAAAAAATGCCTGCTTGCTTTCCGCGTGACGTCACGCGCGTCTCTTTTCGTATAGTCCGCCGGCAGTAGGCGACGAGCCGCCGGCTTGTGAGCGCGTGTTTTTGTGATCGTGGCATGTCGTGCTACCTCGGCGCTCGGCGTGTGCGCTGGATGTTGCGGTCACTGTGTGCTCGTGCTACTGATTTGTGAAACGTGAGAGAGACCACTGGTCATGCCATTTAAGTGTTGTGTGCAAGGGTTCTGTGCAAGGCTTAAGCTACCCCAACGAGCCGCAGTTGCCCTTGTTCTCCTTCTCGAAGGAAGAAAGCCGCCGTCATAAGTTGTTACCGGCGATACCGAGGAAGGAATAAGAAGTCATGCTTCACAGGTAGGTGAAGTTATTTCTGACGACTCTTCGATAAGTGAAGATCCAATTACATTGGAAAAAGAAATATTATGCATGCCGCTGTACGCGAACCGCACCCCCACCTTTTCTCGACAGCGTTTCTCTCGCAAGTTTCTCAAATAAATAAATAAATAAATAAATAAATAAATAAATAAATAAATAAATAAATAAATAAATAAATAAAGAGTGGTGTTTCTCTTTGTTCCATCTTTCTGACCACTGCCTGAACGCAGCGTTCCAAAAGATGCGCTACCAAGAACTATGCATTGTTTGGTCGAGCGTCGGAAGTGTACTACCGTTTGAAATGAATATGTTGTTTGTGTTCAGCTGAATGTATTTATCTTTCTATAATTAGATCGTGGTTTTGCCATGTAAAATCCAATATTTGTAATTTTTTTAAAAATTTCTTTGTCGTAGAACAACCAACGCTATCGCATTACAAATGTCAGGAAACAATTACCCGATTATAATAAGCATTGTATAGGCATTTGTAGCGTGTCATGTGCACTCACAAATACGTTCTTTATCCTATATTCTTAGTGGCAGCGTAGCCAAGATTCAAAAGTTCGATACGCCCGTTGTATCTCTTTCTTTTTTTCTTTTATTTAATCGCGTGTAAGTTCCCAACATCCGCTCGTGAAAACAATGACGTAGAATGCCACATGTAAACTCGGATATTTTGGTACTTTGTTTTCAATGGGATGCAATTCTACGATAAAAAAGAGAAAAATGCATTGAACAAAGTTCTTTCGTAAAGCGAAACAAATAAAGCCACGCATTAGCATGTTAGATTAACATCTATGCCTAGAGCCATTCATTCAAATCGTGAGAACAATTCGGAGGGGCTTACTCATATACTCGAGCGGATAATGCACATAGAACGTGTGCTGCGTGCGTCATCACTTAACTTAGTCGGCTGTTCTTGCAACTTAACCTATTTGAACCTATCAGCTTGGCGTATCTGTTTGGCTCGCCGCTACATTTAGTGGAACACCTTTCTGCCCGAAATGCTGCAAGATTGAATCATCCAACGAATATTTGTTGAAATTGCCTTAGGATCCACGTAAAGGAGAGAAAAGAAAAAAAAAAAGGGGGGGGGGGGAGAAGGTAGTCGATGTAGGCAGCGATAAATCTAAGTATCCGGTATTGCTTCACTGACTGGAATTTAAAAACGATGCATGTTCAGCCTTATCGTCGGCGTTTTAGTATGCTTGACGTGCATTAGATACAGCTTATTTCTGGCATCTATTGCATAAACTGCTTTTAAGAAAACAGTTATCCATTTTGCATTTCTCGTGGCGGTCCCACACCCTCCTTGAAGCGACCGGGCGCTCTGCCCACGCGGATCTTGGCAGTAGTCCACTGAGCCACGGCACGCCATCACGTTTCTCAACAACGAATTGCTGTTTTCCAGGACGGTCGACAGCCAAATGCGGCCGCGGCTTCCTTCAGCTGGTTTTTGTCGCTTGCCCAAGACAGCGATGAGAGCAGTCTTCGACATTGCGCTTCTCTTTGGCGATTTCTTGCGCTTGTGCCATTTTAAGCACCACATATCAATCAACCAATATTGTGCTTAAATTTAGCGGCTTTCCTTTCACAGAAGAGTCGTCTTAACAGAAAAACGGAATTTTAATTATCAGATTTATACACGTAAAAAACGCCCACAGAGAGACGGCACAGAAGGAGCCAGCTGGCAACTATACCACGAGTGGGGACACAACGCCTGCCAGCTCTAGAAGAAGTACACAGAAAACAGAAAGTAGGGCAGAGATGAAGACGGAGAGGACATTTTCAGTGAAGAATAGGAGAGATTAAAAAAGGGTGGATATATACAAAAATGGACGGTTTCTCCCGCAGGCGAAGCATTGAGTGTGATAGCAAGGTTCTTTAGCGTTGCCCTCGAGCTCCTCGAACGGTGTTCTAAACAATACAAGGAACTGACGTGGCTCAGCAGAAACAGCGCCGTGGCAGATAACCTGCAGGCTTCTACCAACGCTGGCGCGATGATGAACGCCGGCGGCGACGTTAAGGGCGTCGCCGCCGGCGTGGTGCACAAGATGAGACCGACGGTTTTGAGACCGACGGCAAACCGTCGGCGTTTGTCAGCGTCCAGTGAAATTCTTGACGTTTACCGCTCAGATAAATGTATGCACTGCGAGGTGATATGCACAGCTGCTCAGGAACGTCGTTTTTGCAGCAAAACGCGCTGCGTGTCTCCGGAGTGAAAACCTCCAAGCGCAGGCCGCGCATGAATCGTCGATGCCAGAACAGCACGACGACGACGACGGCGCGATCGTGCCTTGAGCGTCTTTTTTATTAGCTATCACAGTAAACAAAAAAAAAAAAAAATGAAATTGGCCGACCGTATAACAACACGCTAACGAGACACGCATCTGCGTCTCAGACATCAGTACGGCCCTCGACGTCCAGCAGATGCCATGGTCCACAAGTTAACACGAGGTTAGACCGCATCGCTGATTCGTGTTTTGATTTCGAATGACAATTAGTGCAAGAAATAGTGACCGAGCACTTTGTTCAATATCACCAGGATGCAGTACTCACCATTGATAGGGTGGCTATCACCAGGAGTTTATCTGAGACAGAGAAACAAGGTAAAAAGAGAAAGCTGAGTATGGACAACACTTTAACGACAAGCACATTAACAAAACTCTTACGATTACATCTTACACCTGCAAAACATTTCTCCAGATATGAGAAACGCAGTATAAGCTCCGGATTGATATTGGTCTGAAGTTCCATAACTTGCGTTGAATTTACAGCTTTAGGTCGTTTACGCGGTTCGCGATCCGATGCAGCTCTACCGGGATTCGAACCTACGCTTTCGGGGTCGGTATAGGAGAAAGCCAGAGCCGCTGCGCAAACGGCGAATACTGCGAGGATTGGCTCGATTGAGTCAAAGCTGGGCCATTAGTTTTTCTTTTTGCTTTATTAGAGCACGCCCGAACCAGTTCAGTGTCTATTTGTCACTTCACGTATACCTCTCAAGTCAAAAGGAGCCTGAAGCATCACGTAATTACACGCTTTGATCGTGCCTGTAGCGTCGAATTGTGTCAAGGCCACGTCGAATATTTGTCTAGCGTAACGAGCGGCGTTACAAACGCAACGTTACGATTGACCTATTCCGAACGGTTCATTCTAACATTTGCGAAGTGCTAATTTTTTATGTCCATTGTCGTAGACACTAAGCCACACTTCGCAAAGAGTTTACGCAGTAATTGAACAGGTACATTCACGTATCGTCTGCTGCACAAGGTGCTGGCAGCCAGCATCGCAAGTAGCCCAGTGCAGCCAGGTGTACCTACGCACAACTCAGTGGCGAATGCTGCTTTAATGTCATTTTTGTTTTGCCTATGAACATTCAAACATTCGCCCAGAATTAGCTTGGCAAGAACGTGTTGCCTTTAGGCCTATGTTACGGTATCGTAATCCCGCGCGTAAGGCGCAGTCCTCCCTCAAGAACACACGAAGTACACTACTGAAGGCGCTGGATCATATTGTGAGCTACGTTTAGCGCAGATTCCATCTAGAAATCATGTCGGAGAGGCAAGTTTCATTCGCTTGTCTTGAACCTATAGTGACGACGTCTATAACAAACGCTCGAACGACAAGGAGCTTCGACGTTATTGACAAGCACAGTGTGCGGAGTGACTTTCAACAGGTCATCTCGTGGGTACAACTTCTATCGCGCACTCTGATTACTGAAGAACGTTTTCACTCACTCATCTTGGATCCTGGGGCAGACGTCGTTATCAATCACTTACAGAAGACGAGCTCTTCGCAGCGGTACGCAGCTCTGTATGGACGCGGGCAACAATCCGAAAAAGGCTTTGCGCTGGCCGCGGGTGACGTGTGTTGTGGTGGGGGGCCGACAAACGGCTGGCCCGTCCCGCCTGGATGGCCGTCTCACCCGCGTTGAGGGAGGTCAGCCTCCTTGCCCGAAACCTGTTTCGGAGTCGGGGGAGGTCCTCGCGGAATGCCCGTGCAGCAGGAAACGAAGAGTTGCGCGAGATGCCGTGCGAAGTCGCTTGCATGCAGGTTTTGCTCCATGGGGGCCGTGCGAGTCAGTCGCTCGCTGCCTATTCGCGCGGACTTCCTGGCGTTGGCTACGTTCGCGGTCGCGCACAGCACGCTGCGCGGAACGTGATCGCATCTTTGCCTCGCCGTCGTGGCATCTCGTCTCGTCGTCGGGCGGACAAGAAGGTTCAAGTGCAACAACCAGTTTTGTTTTGTTGTCGCTTTGCGCGGTTCGTTGTGCATTTGCTTTGCTTATTTAAGTTGTTTCTGTTTTCAGTCTGTCCGTGTATAAGCGGAAGACAGCGAGCCGTCTCGTAATCTTCTTGTTTCCGTACGGGACGTCACTTGTCAGATGGGATCTGCCCCCTTTCGTAGCGGATGGATGTGCGGTGGCTTTTCAGTCGCCCCCAGTGTATCGAATGAAGAGGATAAGGACGTATAAAAAAACCAAATATAGCATAAAAGTATATGATCATCATCATCATCATCGGTGGCATATAGTACATGTCTTGCGGTCCGGCACATTCATAGAGAGATTAACTCTAGCAATGTGTGTCAGCATTGAAGGACTCGTACTCCAGTAATACAAATAAAAAAAATAGAAAAACTAATACTTATTTTTAGAGTAAAACTCATAAGCAAATATATAATTAAAAAAAATTATTGTGCGCAAATAAACAAGGACGAAGAAAAGGAGCAACACAAGGACGAGTGCTTTGTCCTTGTTTATTTGCGCGCAATAAGTTTTCAAAATGAATATGTGTGAACTAAGCCGACTGGCAATTATTCTGAAAAAAAAAAAAAATGAAATCGCACTTTTGATTTACTTTCCAATCGGTATATAGCACTATGGGCGACCTACTGCCACGTGGGCCTGTGGCGCAACGGATAACGCGTCTGACTACGGATCAGAAGATTCCAGGTTCGAATCCTGGCAGGCTCGTAGCTTTTTTTTCTTACTGACGTTCAACAATATTTTTTTTTTCTTTTGCCTTCTGAATATATTTGAGTTTTGTGTACTTTCTCATATTACATACATGAGGCACAGATGAAAACGCAGACTTTTGAAATGCTGCTCAGCTTTGTTTGACCACAAAGTCTAGAGCTTGATGTTAATGTCCGCCGGTATTAAACTGTATAATATAATTCGCTAAAAAAGGTGTTTCAAACGAAGCTAAAATTAGCCGAACGAACGGCACGTTTAAACGTTACTTAGTGCGAGATTAAAAGAAACGTATACTGCATTATTTATTTTTTTTGAAATACCCGCGGACCGAGCAAGGCGGTGCTCCCAGGCATCCCTCTGTGCGGCGGCGTTCCGCGTCGCGCGCTGGCAACCCCTGTCGTAATTTTGCATATTTTGAGTCAATTTTTATAAGCGGACCCGCTGTTTAATTGCAGTCTTTACTGCCGTTCGCCCGCGAACTCCCCAGCAGGAACGATATGCTTACGACGATCAGCCAAGTGACGAGGTAGTTTGTTGAGTGCCAGAGAGATGGCGCCACCGTCTCCCACTGTGGCATCCGCGGCATCGGCTTCGGAACCGTCAGAACGTGATGGAGCCACCGAGGAAGGAGAATGACCTCGGTGGATGGGGTTCGCAGGTTGTGTAGTGTGGCTACCACACTACACACACACACACACACACACACACACACACACACACACACACACACACACACACACACACACACACACACACACACACACACACACACACACACACACACACACACACACACACACACTTCCTCGTTCTAAGCTCACTGCATTACAACTAGTGCATTCATTCAAAGAACTTTATTGAGTACCCTGCAATTTGGTGGGGTGGGCCTAAACCCCGCCTAGGCTTCGGGCAAGGGCTACTTGCCCTTGGAATCTATTTTATAAATGGGTGTCTGCTCTGTCGCTGACTTGCGTAAGGTGGGTGTCACTTGAACAAAATATTCACAGTTCTTGTCCGTACCGTGCTCCGACTAATTACATTAAATTTACCTTAATTCCGTGAGAAATGTTTTACACATGTAGGCTAAAACGTTTATAGTGTAGAACACTGTTATCGCTATAACACGCGCTTAAGTTGCAACATTTTGCGACTCGATAAGCCCCTTGTATCAGTTATTAGTTCTGTGTGAAACATAACTACCAACGTTGGAAAAGTAGTCTCGGTTCCGTTGTGCGGAAGGGTTTTTCAGCCTAATATAAAATATTTAGTGAAAATGAAAATATTCGGGACATCTTTTGTGACTGTCCTTATCTGAACACATCTGGAAGACTCCTCCACTGCAGTGACGTCATCGCGCTTCCCCACTAGGCTGGTGCATCGGGATATACGAGAGGAGCATTTCAGATAGCAGGTGTAATTAGAGAGTAGTACCAGGAATATATTCCCCAAATCAGCTTAAACAAGCTCGCTGTGCGCGCTCTCGCGCGCTTGGTATACCTCAACGCACCGTAGGAAAAATACGGATGCAGGAGCCCTGAGAACCCAAGTTCGACACAATTTGAGGCAAGAAAGTCATAATCAGAGTGACTTTTCTTTGCTACCACAAGAACAATGAGCTTCGAATGCAGTATAAGTATAATTACGATTTTATTTTTAGAAACTAGGTATTAGGGATGGTCATATGGGGTCTAAAGATGGGCTCTAATTTTCCGCTTAAAGTAAAATAATGCTACAAGCTTTTGCAGCACCACATTTATCAGTCCTGTGTGGGCATTTTACAGCTCCGAGCGTGTACGCTCCTATCCTCTATTGAGGACCATTGCTTCGTCTTCTAGTACAACTAGGAGCAGGAGATCGCTCACCGTCTTTCGGCGAGGTGCTTGAAGATTTGGCTGCGCACGTGCGTGCGTTGCGTCCAAAGCAGGAGGTGGCGAGAGACCAGCAAGCCCCGTCGTCACGAACATTCCGCGGCAGAAGGACAGCTTAAGTTTTAGGCGTTCCCAGGCGGTCCCCTTCGTAAGGACTCGCGGAGCATATTTCTGCTTCCGTTAACTGACGATGGACGACAAACTTAGCACGAAACCACCGATCGGCGACGGCTAGGCATCTTTGACGCAAGGATCATGTGTTGGCAACGTGAAAAAAAAAAAAAAAAAAAAATGGTGAGGCATCCAGTGCGATATCCCCGGCAGTGAAGCTCAATGAGGCGATTTAAAATTGGTATGCGTTGCGGTGTAGGTTAGAACATCCTTCGTCTGTCCTTCAATCTAACTTAGAGCACTGCACGGGCTCGGGCTTACCCGAAAGCCCGAGCCCGGCCCGGCCCGTGGGCCGGGCCGGGCCGGGTAGCACAGTTTTTTCACGGGCTCGGGCCGGGCTCGGGCACGGCGTGTGCTTTTTGACGCGGGCCCGGGCCGGGCTCGGGCTTTCTGGTTGTGGGCACGTAACGTGCAGCGAGTTATTCTCGGGTGTCTCAACTCTGAAAAAACATTATTTTTCGGTCTCGGGCCGGGTTCGGGCCGGTTTCGAGTCGGGCTCGGGCGGGGCTCGGGCCTAAGGTAAAGGGGTGGCGGGCCAGGCCGGGCGGGTAACGTAGATTATTTCCGGGCCCGGGCCGGGCCCGGGTCTCGCCATAAAAGTTTTGATCGGGCTCGGGCGGGCCGCCCAACGTAAAAACGGGCCCGGGCCGGGCCCGGGCTGAAAAAATTGGCCCGTGCAGTGCTCTAAAATTCTAACTGCAAGTAAAGGCAACACAGTTTCGAGAGCGAGTGCGTTAAGAAGCAGCGCATTCTGCCTTGACTGCAATGTCGGGACGACATAGATAGAAAAATAATCGCAGTTTTGTGTTGCCCCGAAGGGGCATCCCTAATGGTCGGGGCCCATAGTCCAGGGCTCCGCTGGCTCTTGCCATCCTTTCTGCTCTCTGGATCAGCTTGAGCTGGTCGACACAATGAATTCCGGTAAAAAGAGTGAGCGAGAGAAACTTTACTAGCACAAAGTTACATCGGGATGCCCTTCGCCGAGGCGTCAGTCCAGGAACCCACGAGTTTGAGCTGCCCGGCGCGCTCTCTTGACCAGGTCGAGCGGGTCCCCGTAGTCGGCACTGGACAGCAAAGCTTCCCATTGTTGTGCGTTCGGGTGTGGTTTACGTGGTATAGATTTTGTTCGCTGGCATGTCCATGCGGCGTGGTAAAGCGTGGCCGGTGCGTTGCAATCGGGACAACTGTATGCCTCTTATACAGGCTGGTATACCTATTACTTGAGGCTGTTACCTGGCTGTTAACTCCAGAATTTAATTCTTAGTCATTACAAATTGGATACTAAATGCGCTCGTACTTGTGTCCACCTAAAATGAAAAAAATAAATAATTATGAGTGGGATTTGAAAACCTTCATGCCGTCTTTGTGCACCATAGTGGAAAGAAAAGAACTGCACCAGAGAGCCATTAAGTTTTGCCTCTTCAGAAGAGGCGAAGGTGTTTTGCAAGCAGAGCGATTCCTTTATTCAGGCGACGTCGTTTGCGCTCAGTTGTCGCGCTCCGAATTACCTGCACGGAAAGAAAAACGACGAAGTCTTAGTAATGAAGCACATACTAAACTGCAGCAGCGAACAGATGCTAACAATAGAGCTAATTTTGCGAAATAGACGCGCGGAGGGATGGTAACTAAAGTCAAATGTGTTTTTAGAGTTTTAGAGAGAGTTTGCAATTTGGGGACGCAAGTGGATCTCCGTCTATAGGTTTTGCGGATGCTCAAGCGGGTGCGTAAACACACAAGCCTCTTGTGTCTCCTACAAACCCTTGAGGCGTACCTTGTTCGCAAACAATAATCGTCATCTATCTTTCGTGCCATTCCTTTCTTTAACGCTGCGGGCCCGCTATACTTCCAGGTCACCAACTGCAAGCGCGTCATCAGCGTGACATAGCATTCTCGACAGAAACGTAGCGAGCGCAGGTTTTTCAAAAAATGCAGCGTAAGCACGACAGATGACAATTGTCGTATGGGGACAAGACACGCCCCAAAGTGTGTAAACTTTTTTTTTAGTGCAGTGTAAAACTTTCTATTGGTTGTTTACGCTTGCGTCGTGATAGAGGCGCACAGCGATCATGAGCCGCGTTTCTATCGTCCGCCAGAGACAGCGGTCAAGTATAAAGACGCGGGTACGCATTGGTGTTACGTCAAGCGGCTAGACTATGATAATCAGTGCACGTCGTGGTGATGCGTACAAGATAGCCAGTTGTTTTAATAACAGGCAGAAAGACAACAGGCAGAAAGAGAACAAAAAAGGTGAAAGGGAGGGCGAGTCATCGTCAGTCAACTTCTGCTGCGCATGCGTCAAAAACACTAAAAGAATACAAATTTAGTGCCCCATCTATAGCTCTCTGCGTTAAGGAAGTTAATTTCCTCAGGAGTTAATCACTTTGGCCTGTGCCCACCATGTGTATTGTTAAATTTGTATTTTTTAGCGTTTTTGACGCATGCGCAGCAGGAGTTGACATGACGATGACTCGCCTACCCTTTCACCTTTTTTGTTCTCTTTCTGCCTGTTGCGAATTGTATATATTTGCGCAGGCTTCAATAAAGGTGTTGTTGGCAGTCAGCGCTCGTCCTGTGTTCTTTCTTGTCCGTGTTTTTGGCGCTGTATTAAATATGTATGTTTCTGCGACTTGACGTTTTGTCTCTGCTATTTGACCCCACTTGGCGCTTAAAAAAAAAAAAAAAAAAAAAAAAAAAAAAAAAAACTAGACAAAGCAAATGTGAATGCTATATTTACGCCCGCGAGCCCAAAGAAGACATAATGTCGCTTATTTTAAGTGCCAAAAAAAAAAGAAGAAAGCTCTATATCTTCTCTTGTCCACAGGCGATGTTCCGGCTGATCTTTCAAGCAAGATGCTGAGCTGCCATCTTGTTCGGGCAGCTAAGTAGCCTGAAATTCGACGCTGTCTTTACGCAACTTTCTTCTTTACCGGATCCATCAGTATTGGAACGAGTCTTATGACTTATGATATCCGGGGTCCATCTTGCAGTCTATTCAGCGCTATACGGCATGTATAGCGCTATGTGCAGGGTGTTTCAGCTAACACTTTCAAAATTTATTTAAAGTTGCCTGTGGCAGATAGCCCAATTCTAATTGATGAGCTGGTCTACTCGAAGAGGCGGACATTACTTGCAAAAAAATTGAAATGCATAATCGACTAATCAACAAAAATTCACTAATTAAGTTTTTAACTAATTACCTGATGGTCCATATTGATATTTATAAATTGTAGCCGTGGAGTTCGCAAGGCGGATCCACTTGGAACGAATTCTCGGGATGACACCAGTTTCGAGATATTAATTCCCGAACTTTCCGGAGAAATGCATTGGCGTTCCAGTTAATATTGCGCTTCAATGCATAAAGCGACGTTTTGTTAAGAAACTAACTGGAACGCCAATGCATTTCTCCGCAAAGTTCGGTAATTAATATCTCGAAACTGGTGTCATCCCGAAACTGGTGTCATCCCGTCACTACCCGCCGTGGTGGCGTAGTGGCTTTGGCGTTGTGCCCGAGGGCGCGGGATCAAATCCTGGCCATGGCTTCCGCATTTCGGTGGGGGCGAAATGGAAGAACGCCAATATACCGAGGATTAATCCGGAGTTCGCCACTACGGCGTGCCTCAATCATGTTGTGGTTTTAGCACGTAAAACCCCAGAATTTAGTTGTTTTTTTCACCACAAAGCTGGGGGCGTGAACTCTGATGAATAAAGGCTGATTCTAGTACGACGCGAGTGGCCGGCATTTTAGGAGCATGCATCTAATGATTTCCTGGCTGAACGCTCCTAGAATTGGTCATCATCTCTAGTGCTGCTCAGAAATATTTGTGGAGTTCATTCGATTCTCGACATTTATATGCAATCAAGAAGCTACATTCCGTGTAGCGGGAGCGGAGGCAAGCCTTACTCGTGATCAGAGCCGTCTCCGCCTAGCTATGGAAATTTGTCTCCTCTTGCGAACCGAGGTGGGCAGGAAGCTGTCAAGCAGCCGGGCCGATTTGCGGGAGAACCGGGCTAAAAAAGCAGGCACAGTCAAGAAGCGAACAAGGAGGGTCAGCGGACGGCAGAAGTGGTGTCTACCGTGCCTCCTCCTCCTCCGCCCTCCGAGGCACTGACTTTATACTTAACTTTTTCTTCTTCTTCGAATAAGCTGACGAGATGTTTGGAAAAGACAGCAGCCCCAAAAGCCGGGCATACATTTCAATTTGTATCGTCTGCCCAATAAGTGGCCTCTTTTTTTGCCCGGTTTTTCAATCGTAGCAAGCCGCTGGCAGACCAGAGCGTGCCGCTACCAAATTTAAAGGTGCGAGTGGCGCCATCTATTGCAGGTGGCGCCAAGTAATGGTCTGTCGAAGTATAGGAGTCTTGGTCTGTCGTACCACGTGATAAAATACTTCAAAAATGGTCATTGCAAGTGTCCGTTTTGAAACAGCCCATTAAAACAGATTAAAAGGTTACGTGTTACCAGCCTAACGCACTGTACTGTGGGGCCATTGCAGCCCAAGGTTTTTGCTCCACGATACATTTAACAGGTGGCGCCACTCGCGTTACCAAATGTGCCGGTGGCCTTTGCATTCGCGGTGCTCTGGTCTTATACAGGCGCTGTTTAAAGACCGTGGTGAAAAGGAGTGTGTCCTGCGACTTCTTGCATCGGGTCTTCATGGCTGTATCTGCCGAAGTGAGTACGGTATCAAACGCAATGTTTCAGTACGCCTAATAAATGAGATATTAACCTCTCCCCCTCGCCACTTGCTGACGGAGAGGAAGTTTTAATCATCAGCGACGCACCGTCTGCCTCAAACCACGGGCTTCAAAGCAGCGAATTACTGTGCTAACGAGGCCAAATCTCTTTGACATTTAACTCTCGTGACCAATTCCATTGCTTCGTCCGGGTCACCGTGCGTACAGGCATGCCTTTGCAGTGGGAGGGGGAGGAGGCTTAGTAGGACACAAACGACGCTTGATGACGTTACTTCTCAGTTCACCCTTACATAGTAAAAGAGCGTTTCACGCGATGTTTGAAATTCTGCATACTCATTCGTACGATCGAACAGGAGCACACGTCTTCCGTTGACCATAGCGCTGCTGGTCTCTGGTCAACGGAATCACGCGAGGACCATGCGGAGCAGGCAGCTCCCGCTACTAGCAAAATTCTGATGGCACAGTCTACAAATTGTTTATACGCTCCGTGGCTAAAAATACTGTTCACTAACCGGCCAATCAAGATGGCTCGCCGCCATGTTTTTTGTGTTGTTGGCCGGCTAAAGGTTTTCAGTCCGAGCTATGTAACGTCGCGGTGGGGATCGAGTTGCTGCAAAGAGCGGCTTTCTTTTGCCGCCGCGGAAGTTGCTGGAAAAACATTGCCGTGCATGAGACGAACTTTATGACATGCATTGCGTTTGTTCAAACACAGCACGTGTACCGGAAAGCTTTCGGAAATTATTTTTGAGGATAGTACGTATTTCTGAGGCCGGAGATAAGACTAAGCATTTCATTCGTGCATTGCGGTTCCAACTGGTTTGGATCTCGAGTGCGACCGCCGTGCGAATGCTCAGCGCTAATGATTGCTCTTATCTCAAAGTTATCTCGAATCTCACCTACAACAGAGAACTCCCTGGAGTTTGGAAGGTTAACGGCCACGCAGGCACCGAGGGCGCTCCGGTTGATGTTCATGTCGGTGACCCGCCGCCAGCCGTTGGTTTTGGAGTCGTAGCATTCCACGAACGGCACGGTCGTCGTTCCTGTTAAATGAATGAATGAATGAATGAATGAATGAATGAATGAATGAATGAATGAATGAATGAATGAATGAATGAATGAATGAATGAATGAATGAATGAATTAGCGAGCGAGAGGCTGGAGGAGCTAGTGCCGTAAGTTTTATACTAGTACCGTAATACTAGCTTCTCGTTATGATTGAAATTTGTATAAACGCTAATATATTGCGGTAGTATCAACAGCATTCAGCAAGCTACACCATATTTTTTTGTCTTCTATGATGCCAGAATTTTAGGACGTAATATCAATTCACTATTCGGAGGCTTCTGTCATGGGTATAGCACGGAGCGTGAATGCCTTTGGTGACCATTTAGTCAAGCTCGGCTACATTGTTTGCCCCTCTTCTTAGCAATGGTTAATCATGGATATTTTTGATGCTCTGCAAAATTTCGTGGCTATTTTTGTGAGCGATGTTCATCGACGTTGAGTATCATGAGCGTTTAGGTGGCGGGCCGTATTACCCAGAATGCAGTGCATTGTAACGCAGTGCTCGTTGATTCAGGCTAGCTGTTGTACTGATGATGCAGTAAAACTGGTCCCGGTTTGTTAAGCCATATTTCCAGCGAGGCACCTTGTCAAGCTGACGGCTTGATTGGGCGTAGCTGTTCTTTAAAGAAGTTATGTCTACTGTTAGATTGAATTATTAGGTTAAAGCTGTCAACGGTGGCTGCTGCGATCGAATTGCGCGCAACAGCGAAGCGATAGCATGCGTGGTTAGCACCTTGTTCACATTAGAAACGATAATCCCATCCGTCATTAGTTAGTCAAATGTGTAGCGTCGAGAAGAACACTAGCAAAATTGGAATGGAATTTATCGCCCCAGAAATCGAAAGGATTCACAGCAGCGGGCTCCACCTCACTATAACTCATCATGTGGCAAAGCCAGCTCTACAGGGCGCTTTTTAGCGAGCAACGCATGCATGCGAGGGCATCATTTTAGGAGCACCGAAAAATCGCCTCTCAAAATAGTTATTCGGATGAACAGCACAGGATAGCCGCGGAGCAAGGCGTCAGCCACCGGAACAACACTGGGCAGTGCGAGGTCTATGGTGCCTCCACATAGGCAAAATATGCGCCAGCTGACTACGATATGTTGCATTGTGCTGTACGTTAAGAGAACGATATCACATGCATCAACGTAAACGGTATATTTTCGGCACTGTTTCTATATAGAAAAGTTTTATGGTTTGTAATACAATATAGATCCACTGAGGTGACTCAGCGGTTACAATATCCTGCTACTAAGAACGGGATCACTGGTTTGAGCGCCCGCTTCCACAGCTGCGTTCTGGTGAGGGTTGAATAAAAACACCGTGTAAAGATATTTTAGTGAACAGTGTTTAAATCACAAGCGGTCAAAGCTAATCAGATTTTTCAACTCCTTCAGGGTCCGTCATAGCCCAAGTGTAGGTTTGGGTCCCCGTCAATCGCTGTTATGTACGTAAAATTGATTTTCTTTTCTTGTACGCGGTGGTAGGCCGGGACATATTATAAACCTAACAATAAACTTTCCTAGCTTCTCATGCAGCATGTTTTTTTTTGAGGAGGTCTGGGCAGTACGTGGTTGATGATAAAGCCATAATAACAATGACTGACAGCAACGAAAGGACCAGGAAATAGCGTCACTCGCAACAAACTTCCCTGTCCTGTCGTTACTTGGTACCCTTTCGCGTCCTCTTCCATCGTAACACGTATGAACAAACTGGCCCTTTCAACGAGTGGCGGTTGACAGCACACTGACCGTTGAATCCGCCAATGGCGAAGAGCAGGTCGTCGAGCACGGCGACTGCAAAGTTGCTCCTCGGGGTGTGCATGTTGGGCAGCTCGAGCCAGCGGTCTCGCAGAAGGTCGTACTTTTCCCCTGCGAGGAATCACAATCAGATGCTTGTATTTTATTAATTTCTCAAGAAAGGTGTAGAATCTAAAGGTATAGCAATACCTGACACAGGCCTCTGTACTGATTATACAAAAATATGACATTTTACATACATAGTAAGAAGTTCCCAGCATGTGGGCATGGGGGCAAGTCTCTTTTATACAACAAAAAGTGGTATATTCACAATTCACTCTAACAAATGTATACACTACCCAACAATACAGCTAAGATTGATAATCGAGCATCGACTGTCTCGCTGTTCAAGCACGCACATATATAAAGAAAATTTAGGCTTTAACTAAAATGCTTCCTTTAAATTTTGTGAAGGGAAGGACAGAACAATAAACGCGCATAGGCGGTGGCTCACACTTCCCCTTTTACACGCCACGTATGAATCACCCGCATTGCTTTAAGACAAAATAGATAAATACAGTAAACAAGACTGAATCAGCACCGTGGTTACCTGCGTATTAACCAAGCACGTTTTCTCTCTCTCTCTCTCTCTACATATTCGTTTACAGTACTGCCTGTTCCGTACTCGAACTTGGCAGTTGGTATCACTAGTTGAACTTTACTGATGGTCTCACGCTGATGATCGCATTAAAATCAAGAACGTCTCGTCAAGCGCACTCATGTCAAAGTACGGACGTCTTGCTTATCGGTCACGTCCTCAACCTTTCGTTGCTTTCAATATTGAATTTGCTGGCGCTAGACAATCGATTTGTGAGACATTTTCGCCTACGTGCCAACCGCACATCCGAATGCTTTTTCACCCAATGGTTGTGAGTGAACTGAGAATTCGGATTCCGTGCAGATACTGCGTAATTTGCCGATATGGGTGCGAGTTGAACTCTATGGCGTGTTGTACCCGTGGAGAGCCTGTTCGTTCCGTTGAAGCCCCCGAGCACGTAGACGGTGTCCTGGTAGTTGATGACCCGGACTCCGCTACGAGGCACGGTCATGGCCCGGATGTAGGTCCACACGTTCACCTTGGGGTCGTAGAACTCGGCCGTGTTCAGCACCTGCTGCCCGGTAAACCCTCCTACGATGTACACCTGTGGGAGTGAAATGTATGTGTGGATACGGAGGCACGTGTTTTTTTCCATAACGTCTCGGAAACCTAATCTAACCTACACGTTTTCACGAGTAAGCATATTGCTTTGCTCACTTTTACGACACGTGATTTAGAGACAATTGAGCTACAGGGTCGTGAAACTGTGGTATTTTGGAACTCGTACGTATTCCACTTGAGCAATGGGAAATGGTTAGGATCTTCTATCGCATTTATTTGATCAAAGCTTTGCCCGGATAATGCTGAAAACTCCATGTGTGATTCCAAAGGCCATCTTCTAATAGTTGGAGAAAGTGACTTTTCACCCAAAGCTTATCACCTGGCCAGACGAACATTCTTCGAATATTTCTAGCACATGGTTCGGGCATAGTTGGCGCTAAACAGCTTGTTTAGCGCCAACTATACTTGATCACTTTCTGACGTAATTAAAAATTACGCTTTAGCAGGTTGCACCGTGCATGCTCTACAGGGCTGTAAGCGAAGGGCTAATAGGTTGTTGCAACACATTGCCTTTATCCAGACAGGTTTGACGTCACCTAGTGACGTTATTCAACGCCGTCACGTTGCCCGGCCGTCAAGTCTTGAAGACGGAAACTGTATGTGCGCGCTTACTAATTCGACCTCATTAAGTGTTTTGAGCACTGGATTACAGCGTTGACGTCGAGTGAAAGCGATATCCCTGAAAGATATATGTTGCCTCGTCAGTTGCAACGTTTGCTCGTTGCTTCCGTGTAATTAAAAAAGTACATTTTCTCCGTAACTGGGCAACCGAGTCGCAGCTTTGTTCGCGCTGCTGTGCCGTGATACACCCTAGCGCGTCTCGATTGACTCCTCCAATAACATCTACGCGCCGGCATCATGACGATTATCATGATTATTTCTCTTGGCATGCCCTTCAAAACGGGACGGCGACAAATAGCCGCTTAGCCTGGTTGAGCTAATCAGGCTTTACCACATCTATTGCAGTGTAGCATTTTATATATATCCCCGCGATATTTGCTGTCTTCATTAAAACTTCCATTAATTATAATGTTCAGTTACCTATATCTGTGACGACCCCGGCCCCATTGATCCCCCCCCCCCCCCCCTTGCTTATCTCGGTCACTAACCAGTGAATGCGCTCGTCCGCTTTGAATCCCAGCGTGACGTTGTCTAGCGCCTTCTATCGATCAAATCCCTCATCTACAACTGCGCTCCGATGTTACGTTGCTCTCACGCTCATCCCCTTGGCATCACCCACTGTCCCTCACAGCTTCGCGCCGATGACAAGCGACCACGTGACTAAACCGCTGCTCTAATATATCGCCGCAATCAAGCCGGGAGCATCAACGTCCTGGTTGACGGTGGTGCTCCCGGCTCGATGAACCCAACAGCAGCGGGTCGAGTTGACTTGTCGCGTTGGAATCGGCCTGTCGAGTTGGAATCGGCCTGCCGATCGGGGTTAGCAAGCATCGAGTCGGGCTGAGTCAGCCCGACTGCACAGGGTAGCTTGACACTGCCAGACCCATTTGAAGTGCACATGCAAATGCGGACGGGTCGGCGGTTCGCTACCAGCAACGATTAACCGGATGTGTTTCCTTAACACTGGCAGGCTGTTGCAACCATCTCGATCCGTCAGGTACGTGAATAATTAATTGTTGGGATAGTTGGCTTTTCATAGCTGAACCATTAACTTAGCGCAATAAAAGACAGACACAAGAAAGGGGAGGGATACAAAGCACTTGTCTGTCTCCCTTTCTTGTGTTTGTGTCGTTTATTGCGCCAGATGGCTTGTTCAGCGTCAGGCACGAGTTCACGTAACCGCTGTCGAGTCGATTCGCCTAAGCCCAATCTCCGCCTCAACCCGCTGCTGTCGGGTTCAGCGTAAGCTTGTGTTTGTGTCGTTTATTGCGCCAGATGGCTTGTTCAGCGTCAGGCACGAGTTCACGTAACCGCTGTCGAGTCGATTCGCCTAAGCCCAATCTCCGCCTCAACCCGCTGCTGTCGGGTTCACGTAAGCGTAGCCAGTCTATTCGCCGGCAAAAAAAAAAAGAAAAAAAAGAAAAAAAAAAGCGGGAAAGCGGTGCATGTGTGCGCACCTTCGAGTCGACGACCGTGGCGCAGGCGTCCGAGCGCTGGTCGTTCATGTCGGCGATGAGCGACCACGTGTTTGCCGTCGGGTCGTACCGCTCGGCCGTGTTGGTGCGCCGGTCGCCGTCGTAGCCGCCCAGCGCGTAGATTTTGCCGTCGAGCACCGCCACGCTGACGTAGCACCGGGCCACGTGCATGCATGCCCGTTCCGTCCAGCGGTGCAGGAGCTGCAGCGACGCGGGGGCACAGAACCAGGTCCACCCCTCTCTCTTTCTCTCTCACCCTTCTTCGCGGACACACGACGCCTGCAGAACAGGGACGCCAATGCGGCTCGGTTTTTTCGCTCTCATTGTCTCTCACTTACGCACTCTAAAAAAAATATGGCACGCGTTGTTTTCGGGTGTGCTCTTTGTCCCGCGTCAATAATCGTCGTCGTCGTAATAAGGTGCACTTCCTTTCAAGGGTTTGTTGTGCAGGCTGCTTTCCTTTCAATACGATGTCACGTCATCGTGTGGATTTTATTCTGGACACACGAGTTCGTTGCTGGCTTGTTACGCCGTTCTGCCTCTTCGCAGCCGATTGATTGATTATTTTGTTGATTGATTGATTGAATCAGAAGTGTAATGTGACGGTATTCGTCACACGTAAGGGCTACTATTGACAGGAAAGCAGCCTGGTAAGCAAGGCCATGAACGGTGGTGCACGCTAGAATTCTGACGATCATCGTCGCGGGGCGAGAGTACACTTCAAAAACAAAGAGTGCCGAATTTTTTTAGAGTGTTATGCCGAGTCGAGCGACGGAGTCGAACAACGTGTGTGCCGTGCAACATCGCGAGCCCGACAACGTGACGCCAATGGGGAGCCGCAGTACAGCTTCTCAGAGACATCTCCGGGAAGGCGCGTCATGCGAACGCTGTGTCACCACTTTGTTTGAACAAACAGACGAGACGTAACACGTGGAACAAGATACCACGCGCGCACGGGACCGTGCTCCACGCGTCGATGGAAGTTCGTGCCCCTATTTTGTGCCTACGCTCCCTTCCACCACCAGATGATGCGGTGTTGCGCCTAACTCTCTGTCCGTCGCTGACTCAGCATAGAAGTGATGCCGCCGAATTAGCGTCCCTGCTCTGAGGTACCGATTTGATCGCAGATGTCCATCGGTATCATACGTTGCGCTCAGCGAGATGTTGCACGAGACAACTGTTGTAGTTAAAAACAACTTCGCACGTAGAATTGTGAAACAGCAAAGTAAACGAAAGGTCACGCAGGCGACACATTGGGCAAGCTGTTCAAGCAATACGAGGATGATATTGAAACCAAGGGGGGTATTCTGTAAGGGTCCACCTAGTGTCCATTTCGTCTGCTGCTGAAGTGGTGATTGTCTGGGGACGCCCGTCTCCATCTCACGCGTACCCCAGCCCAGCCAATCAGAACTGCAGCAGTACACGAAATGGACATGTCCACTAGGTGGACACTTACAGTACGTATACCCCCCAGCTCTAATGGTCACTAGTAAAACACGTATGGATTGACGTCATCGAGGTCTTCACAGCCAGCACGGTGAAATGCCGCGCCTATTGAATAATAGCGTAGGTTTTATAATTGTGTTTTGCACCGTTTTCTTTTCTTTTTTTTTTCTCTCTCCTTTAACAGCTTGGCTAACGTTGGCTGTGACACACAATTTAGTGTGAATGGTGGTGTTCTGCACTGCCCGTGTGTACACGTACTGGGTTGAAACAGCGGACGCAGTTGAAGCACTGGGAGCCGTCAAAGCCGCCAATCATGTAGATGAGGCCGTCCAGCGCGACAAGTCCGTGGTAGGCACGAGGCATGATGTCCCTGTCGTTGGGAAATATTAGCCACCGATTGGCGCGGCAGTCGTACGACTCGACGAGGTTCGTCGCGCTGCCATTGCTCCATCCACCGATCACGAACAGAACGTCCCTGCAACGCATTTCATTGCTACAATTACTGGTAGAGAAGCGAAGAATGTGTCAACACCTATACCGACAGGATCCTAGTCGCTATTCATTCGCATTCTAAGGGCTAGCGCGAAATAGGAGGAAGAAGCAGCGCTGTTATTTCCGGCTGTTCTGGAAGAGTACAAAACCTGTTTACTTCTTGAATAGGCCATGTGATTTCGTTCACCCTTTCCAGTCCAGGATAAGTTGTTACTAGTTGGTGAATCACACTGGTTTGAGAGCTTATATGGACATCAGCACTCACACTAATCAGACGTGATCATACTGTGGATCATGCATGGGTTGATGTAATTACAGAGATGTCACGTTCAGCAACTATTGCACGCTGTTCATGTGATTTGGCCGTACGAGTTTGTTTTGAGTTCGAGTACTATCAGCTCTTGCGCGATAACGGTTTACCTAAGTAGTCCCTGTGTTGGTACACAAAATATCTTCACATCATCGAGCGGCCTTAGGAATCGCCCATCTAGCAGAATGACTCTGATCGCTGGACATCAGAGGCGATGGTCTCTGACGTCCAGAAGCAGTAATTAACTTTACTCGCGGTCTCTGTGGAGAAGTGCTTGCCTTGGAATCCTGGGCCTTAGCATGGGATGCGTGAGGTTGATCATCCTTGGGCCTTCGTGAAGCTCAAGTTGTTCCAGAAGTCCATGAACTGGCTCAAGTACAGCGCGGCAGTCAACGTCATCAAGCATGGGATGCGGAAAGACTTCCTCTTGGAGAAACGATACCTTGCAGAGCCCGAATCTGTTGCACAAAGTGAGTTTGAGAGCACCAAAATAAAGCAATAGGTTATGTTTGAAACATGGCGTCTGTGACGTGTTTCCGGCGCATGCAGTTAGCAAAAGCCTAGTTTTCGAGATCTGTTTTCCGTTACTCGGAGCTGCCATCGCTGGGGCTTGGATTTGGACACCAGCTGCATTGCATGCCTGTTATAGGCAAGTTCATGGACCCGAATTAAGAAACCTTTTTTAAAATGTCAGAACGTTTCGTAAGACCGAACACGGGCTGTTCCTAATAACGAAACACGAGGTATCAAAGCCGCCTGTCATTAAAAAAATAATTAATTAGTTCCAAAATGCAACGTTTGTTCCCACTTCTCCCGCAACAGTTGGGCAGCGAGTAAGAATTGTGGCGTAAAAAGGAAGCTATACTACAAGTTTGCCTCCTTATTATCAAAAGTGAGTAAAGTTAATAATGTATACTCTTCCCAATCCTCAAATTGGCGCTTGCGAGTGACAATCATGCACATATGCCTATTCTTTCGTCACACATTTTGTATAACTTCAAGGGCCGAATTCGCGAAGCTTTGCCTTCTTAAATGCTGTTTGCCATTGGCTGGCGGCCTTCGATAATAATATGCCCAGCATCAGAATTGGTTGCAAAATGCTGTTGCGAAAACTTCTATAGCGTAACGGCTTTTTTTGCGAATGTGGGCCAAGATTCATTCGTTAGTTAAATTGGGGCGCGATTGAAAGCGTACGCGCAAAAAGGTAAAACCCGTCAGTTACCTTATAGCACTAAGAAGGCTGGGTAGGAAGCGATGCCTATTTGAGGCATCAGCTGAGGTCCACTTTATAGCCGCCGAAAACGCTTTGCCTTCATCGGCAAGGTTGAGCTCGTCAGAGCTTAGCAGAGCCTTGAGATCATCATAGGAGATACGGTCAAAATCTTGGTTTATCTTTGCGACCTGTTAAGGAAAAGGTGTCCGATTGTCATTTACGTGTTAAATGTACAGATATTTCACTGAAGTATTACATGTATTTGTTAAAAACTAAATCAAAAAAGAAGGGGGAAAAAAGTAAGAATGAGAAAATAAAACACGTAGCCTCAGGGCCTACACATGAATTCATAAATATGATTGTGCCTTATAAGACCAAGATCTTGAGTAGACGGGCTTGCTGCTTATTTCCGTGTTCTAATTTCAAACGTACCTCGATGAAATTCCCGGAGATAAAATTTACGGCCATGTCGACGAGGCTGGGGTGCTTGTGTTCCCTGGCGAACTCCAATATGCGAACGCAATTGGCTACGCTGATGTCTTTGGAAAGGAACTCGTGGCATTTTTGCACGATCCTTTCAATCTGCAATGATAAAAAAAAAAGGAAAGGGTGCGGTGAAAATAGAATCCTGGATCACTTTTAAGCAAGTGCTTCGTCGTAAACATTAATTGCGCGTGTGTTCGAAAGAACATCTGAATTCATCTGGTGTCACAACCTTTTCATTCACCTTCATCTGACATTTTGAGGCGTTTGTTAACGATGACCTAAGGCCGCGACTGCACGGGTGACGCCAGGCTGTCTATCAACTCAAGAAAGTAAATGGTAGAGCCGAGCAGGAATATCAGCTTTACGGCGACGCAAGCTGGCTTTCCTAGTGTGCAAAAGAGCTTGTTACGTATTATTGTTATTAGCATTCTTTGGCTACTTCACGCACTTTCTGGTGTCTTCTATCGTGCTATGTTTCTAACCGTTTCTTCAATGACAAAAAAGAATACGTTAAAACATTTCTCAGCAGCTTGGGCGGAATCGAACTTGCGTCATACACATTCAGACATTCACCACGCGCGTATTCCGCGGCCGCGCCGCCAGACGACGCAGCGTGCCCAGAGGGAAGCACGAGAGAAGCCCGGTTGCATACACGGCTCGTACATGACCAGTTTCGGCGGTGGCAGTACGCGGTGTGCCACTACATTTATTCAATACTAATCGCATTAACGGCGAAATTTCATCGTGAGGTGGGTTCTACTGGAGTTTTTTTTACTAATAGTCCATTTATTTTTCAACCATGCACGTAATCACACCAATGGTTTAACGTGCAATGGGAGTTGCACACTTTTAATCAGCGCAGAAGACAACCGCAACCCCAAGGGAAGAACACAGGGCGAGCGCTGGTCTAACCATCGAAGTTCATTAGGAACAACACACGAGGGGAAACGCCACCTGCGCGCTCATGCCGATAAGTGACGTCATGGGATAAATCAGCAAGCAGCGCTGGGTCTCGCGATCTAACAAGGAGATTGACGGTTCAGATACGCAATCACCATGCTGCCTTTGTATATGGAAAGCTTCTTCAAGTTCTCGCGCTTTATATTGCGCTAGTAATTATAGGGCCACTACAGGCTAATTTTTGTCGTCGCCGTCGCCGTGATGTTCCGTATAAAGTCCAAGTGCGACAAGATAATATCACGCCCCGTGCGCTGTGGGTGCGAGGGAATGTGTGCGAGGGTGAGCTGAGAAATATGGGGGCTTAACTGATGCGCGATATCTTCTCGCGCGACCCATGTTGGAGGTCAGTGAATTAGGAAACGAGTGTTTACAGCAATTTATAAGGATGATAAAATTACGAACCTTACTTCCTCTAGTTGTCCAATACTTCGCTATCGCTGTCAATGCTTCGTCCTTGCGACATATTTTTCTGTCTTTGTGTTGATGATGATGTTGGTTCAATTAACGAAATGCTTGCAACAACAAGCGTTACTATGTGCTCAGAGATGGGAGGTAGGTGTATCCTTTAATGTATTGTTGTGCTGACGTAGAAGCTCATTTACGCAACTGCCAGTCTGCCCAATGTAGGCTTTTGTGCAAGAGAGTGGGGTCTGGTAAACGACGCTAACGACGCAATGAACAACAGGGTTTCGCTGTCTAACAACTTCAGTTTTTAGCACTCGTCCTGAGTCCTTCACCTCGTATTGCTGCCGTCTTCCGCACTGATTTAAACTATGCACCAATTTTAACTAACCAGTAACCTTTTACCTTACTGCAATGGGAGTTGGTTCATGTTGGAAGAGGCCCCTCAACAAAGATAAACAAACAAGTCAGCGGAGAAGTATTCTTTTAAACAAGAACAGCTGGCATTACTGAATTTTTTACATTATTTTTTTTCACCACCAACCGACCATAGCGAAAAAAGCAAATCCTGTTGAAAAGCATTTAGGCCATGTAAGCTGCACAACCTGTATACCGCACAAATTACGCTATGCAATCGCTAACATCCACGTTACCTTCACTTTTAAATAAATGACAGAAAGAACATATCATTAGGAACCCCCTCGCCCGTAAACAAATCTGAATGTACTTTGTAGGTAGGAATAAGTAGATCTACCATAATAATATTGTTTTCCACATTGTTTACTGCGCATGTATCATGCATTAGCACTTTGCATTCCTCTGGCGTTGTTGAACAACTTCACGTGCAATAATTGCATCTTAGGCACGTTGATGGCACCGTGAATTTTTTTCTTCTCCGAATGCAGCGTAACTTGGTGTGTCATATAAGTTGTTTTATGTAGTATGACCCCGGTAGATGTACTGAATGTCGGTTTTATGTTGTATGCCAATAGCAGACATACGTGCTGCTTGCGTATGAGGGCCTCCGGGCGCCCTCAAGCTGTTTGTGGCAGCCCCTCGGCCGGATTTTATACCCCTCGACAAAGGCGTTGGGAAATGAAGTATTCCGTATTTCACCTGGAACCGCTGCGCCGCCAGGAGCATGCTGAGCACGTTGTCGCTGTTGAGCGACACCTTGTTGGTGTAGACGTACTCCAGCAGGGCGGCCATGACGTCACCGCGCACACCGTCCACGGGGTACTTGCGCGCCTCATCGCCGGCGCTCGCTGTCGGCGCAGCGGACTGCCCCTGCTTCGTCGTGGCTATGGCTGCGCCTGTATCTTCTCCAGGCGCGAGCGCCGCCGCCACCCCTGGTGCGGCTGCGGCGGCGGCGGCGTTGATGGTACCGGCCGGGCCCAGCTGGTTCCCTCCCGGTGACGGCTCCCGGAACAGCGGGCAGGCGGCGTACAGGAGCACCTGGTGCACCGGGAACCGGCTGCCATCGTCGCTGCAGACGACCTCGGCGTCGGTGAACACCCGTCGCCGCCGGAGGTCGTCCAGCACGCTGAGCATGCCCTGCGAGTACACGTCGGCCATCCCATGCAGGCTCTGCCGCGCGCTTCCGCTAGGACGTCGTCATGGCCCGCTGGAACACGTCCCCCCGGGAACCGACCCACCGAGGCAGCCTTCGCTGGGGCCACGGTTCCTCGCGCGCGCTGCTGCTGCTGGTGGCCCCCTGGTGGTCGTTGCCCACCCCTTTCTTGGTCCCACTGCACTTCTTTTTTCTCCTCCTCGTCCGTTGGTTGGTCGGGCCGTCCCGCCCATAGGCCTCATCTTCGTTGTTGCGGCGTCTAGCGCACGCTTCGAGCACTGGTGCAAGGGTATCGCATTGTGGCAGCTTTGTCTACCACTGGTACGCGTCGTCCCTTTTCTCTGGACTTCTGAATCGTTCCTCTGATGGGAACGGATATAGAAGAGCAGGGGGAAAAATAGTAAAGCACTGTTCGCACTTGGGAGCTAATTAAGTGCGGAGTAAACTGGGACTGTTGAAGCCTCTCTAGGATTTTGTTCCGTTTCGTTGGTATATACGCAGCTCACCTCCTCGCCCTACGAGCGTGAAGTTATGCCAAGCTCAACCTAGAGAGAAGGCCTATGGTGGCGGGAAAAGGTCGTCCAGGGACAGTTATCTGTGTGCCTCCTACTTCTTCTTCTTTTTCTTTCTGGGGTTTTACGTGCCGAAACCAGTTCTGATTGTGAGGCACGCCGTAGTGGAGGGCTCCGGATTAATTTCGACCACCTGGGGTTCTTTAACGTGCACTACAACGCAAGCACACGGGCGTTTTTGCATTTCGCCTCCATCGAAATGCGGCCGCCGCGTGTGTGCCTCCTATATTTGGTATCAGGCCTCGGGTAATGTGGCTTAAAGGGCCCCTCACCAGGCCCCTTTGGACATCTAGATTATACACTGGAAATTGGGACGCACCGCCAAGCCTTACCGCAGTTTTTTTAATTGTGTCATTATCAGAAGAGACTAGAGAAATTTAAATGGCACGTCACCATGCGCCATCAAACTCGCGGTAAGAATGCACTGTTCCGCTTACTTTTTTACCAAAATGCTATTTTATACATTGTAGCACAGAAGTAACTGGAACGCCCACGTATTTCGTCCCACACTTTAGGAAATAATATCGCCAAATTGGTGTCATTCTGGAAATTCATTTCAAGTGGATGCGTCTTGCAAACTTGCCGGCTACAATTCGTAAATTGCAATGTGTGTCATAAAGTAATTAACATTGAAGTTCATTAGTCTATTTAATTAGTTGAATATGTGTTTTTATTTCTCGTGATACTAATGTCCTCCTCTTCGAATAACCCAGCTCAAGGATAAGAATTATGCTACCTGCCACATGAGAGTGAGTGAAATAACTTTACTGAGGTCCAGAGAAGACGCAGGGGACACCCCGCGCCACCCGGCTAGTCCCACGTAGGGACCGGCAAGCCGAGCTTGACATTTTTAAAAATTCCGTAAAGCTTAATTTTGAACACCCGGTGTATAGGGTCCTCTCTTCAAAAAGTACACTACCGCCCGTAAAGCTGACTTGCATTACAGAACACCATCCACTTATGAGGCACCTGAGTGGTCATAAAACGGACATCCTGCCCCTATTGCAGCCAGTTCTGCCGCCGTAGCTGGCGACTTGTGGTCCAATCGAAATCGCCTGGTAATGTCAAGTTGCGGAATCACAAACGCATCCATTGCGGCAGATGGTGATCGAACTATCGAAATATACTTGCAAAGGCCCGCTGTATACGTGTAAACATATGGGCCAGTGTGAGATCTTTCCATCAATGGAATAAATGTGGGACCTTTTCGTAATTCTAGGTATTTGAAGCTTCACTAGTGATCTCGGCATTGTGCACGGAGGTGTTTCGGGAATGTCGATGGCCTGGAAGCCTGCGGCCTCTCAATATGGCAATCACAGACATGCAACTGCTTTTCTGAAGTCGCTGTATGGGCTGGTTCTTGGGAGTAATGACAAATGATGGTGTGATCGCGTGTATGGTCCGCAGGCGAAGGTCCGCACAAGTACAAAGGACTTTTATACGTCGATTCAGTCGGCCCGTGCTTCCGCTATACAAGGTGATCATTTTTAATTTTTATGGTATTTTTACTGTCAATCCGTGTGTCACTCCTCTGTGACACAGGGTCACGCCAAGGTCACGCCAACACTTCGCTGCCGTCTGCTGCCTACACCAGCGTTGCCTCCACTCATCCAAACAGCAGTGTTGAAAATGTACTTTTCATGCTACACTTCTTATATAATAAATGGCGTCGTGTAGGTGGGCGGAGCTACACTTTTTCTACGCCAACCCCCCAAAAATGGCGACTTCCTACACTAGCTACATTCGTGTAACCAGTGTAGGTAAATAGAAGGCAGTGACGGCTGCGCCGTGCGGCATAGCCATACTGCTTCTGCCGCTATACCTGTATTTTAAAAATATTGCTATTTTGAAGTGGTTCACTGCTTTGTTTTGCGAGTTCTTCTAAATGTAAGAGGAACTTTTTCGCGAAATGCGCGTTTCATTACTACGCAGTGATAGAGAAATTAAATTGAAAACGTGGTGTTCAAATCTACGCCCCAGCCAACGTAACTTTGGCACCAGCGAACATCCAGCGACAGCTCTCTCTGGGTATGTAGGCTATGCGTGGGCTGTGCTTTCCAAAACATGGCTTCCAAGTGACTTTTGGAACATGCAGTCCGCAAAAGCATGGCCTCTGAGATTTGTGTTTTGTCCAGAAAATGGAGTTATTCATTATATTATAGTGAGAAACTCTATAATATAATGAGTAACCCCAGAAAATGGATACTCATTATATTATAGTGAGAAACTCTTCACACACACACACACACACACACACACACACACACACACACACACACACACACACACACACACACACACACACACACACACACACACACACACACACACACACACACACACACACACACACACACACACACACACACACACACACACACACACACACACACACACACACACACACACTTGTGTTTGTGTGTGTGTGTGTAAAGTCGGCCGCCGCCCTCTTACCAGGGGAATCAATTAACCTTTGCACTTGGCGGAGAACAGAACGTGTTTTTTCTTTCTTTTTCTCTCACTTCCAATAACTTGCACCAAGCCAATTTTGCCGTACAGATGCTTCTCCAGTTCTATAGAAATTAAAATTTGTCATTCCGCAACAAGAAAAAAATGTTACGAGCAGGACAGGTAAAAGATGTGAGAATAGCTTGAGGAGCCCTGACCCCCTAGCACACGGGACAGTATAAAAGCGTGCGGCTAAGGGAGTACAACCTACTAAGAAGAAACACATGCAGGAGCTATAAAACGTCACTGGAAAATGGGATTATAAAGCAGTCATAAAGAAAAAGGGAGTCATCGTATCACATCATTATGCAAACATTAAACGCAGTTCTTTTGGTGATATACCAGATATGTCAATGTTATTTTCCTTTATTATGTGGTTTAGTAGTGTAGACAATTGAAATTTTAACATTTGATATCCGTAATTGGTTCTATATTTGGCGACATACCACACTTCAGGATGGTGTACATTGTAATCAAAGAAGCTCTTTTTTTTTTGTTAAGCCTTGCTAGGCCTGATGTGCCTGTCAGTGTCAGTGTCGCTGGTTTTAGGACGAAGCTTAAAGCTCTTGCCAAATTGTATGGGAGATCAGGGTGTCAATACTCAGTCTGTGGCAATATTTTAGCCCGAAACAACATTCTATTATTTTTCAATTAGTCTAAAATGTATATTAACAGACCAATAGCAATTGAACTGCGACTGTTCTTCGTGTAGTTCAGCACGCTTTCATGGTCGAAGTAGGGGCAAAGGCTGGCTTCACCTTAGCTGGTAAGTAGAGTTACTCTGTATGCTAGCATAGTAACTCTACTGGTAAGAATCTGCGAGCGCTGCCACTCAAGAATTTCTTTCTATAACCTCCTTGAGAGCCACTCAAAGTTTTAAAAAACTTCCTTGGAATCACTAGGCACACATGGTGCACTTCTGGCTCCCGCAATCGCTTCCGTGGTTTGCAGGTAACAAAAGTATGGCCTTCGAGATTAACTTTTGTTAGTTTGAGAAAACCGGCGCTAGAGGCGCTGGGGTAAACTTTGGACACCACACGTGATCGCAACGTTGATCTATCGGTCATTAGCACCACTGTCTACGTCACCAAATGCAGATGGTCTATACGTTAATCTAAGCCAATGTAGAAGTCAATCCAAAGCAATCCGTTAATCAGTTGCAGACGCTTTTATGGTGCGTGCACGTTTCGTCCGTATGGGTTCGTATCGCCAGCTTTAACTCCGTTGCACAGCAGCTTGGCCGCTGTTTGGGAACATTCTGACACGTTGTGAAAGAGACGCACATATTTTCGATGACTGCCATGTATGGTCCTGTTCCATAAGTGACGCAGTGACCGCTTTTCGTTGGGCTTACATCATCACTACAAACACCGCAACCAAAAGTATGTGGGCCGCGAGGACACTTTTCTGTACCGCAAGGCTTGCTGCTTCGGCACCACCGAAGAACGCCACGATATGTTGGAAGTCGCTGCAACGTCAGCAGATAACAAGAACATCCAACTTCCACACGTCTCCGAGACGCTGTATCCATCCCATATTTCTGATCGCTGCGAAGCAGATCACCAAAGGTTTGGCAGTAATTACTGGGAGGTGAGTTTGTCGTACGCTACATTGTTGTGTTAGCATGTTTCGTTCGCTTTCTCGTAACAGTTCAAGGCGGATCTTGTATTTGCACCGTCGTGTTAAGATAGGAATGCGGGAGTTGTATTTTAATGGTGATGTGGACCAACCGGCCGTTGCAACAAAACAATTTTTTTTTCTTTAATTCTCTCCTACGTCGTTAACCCCGGCCCTTCTATTTTCATCGTTTCTGCTGCTCTCCTTGGTAGTAAAACACAATGAATATTTTCAGAGGATTTCGAAAATGGTGGAAGTCATTACCGTCAGACAAGAAGGCATATTTCATAGCTGTCGCTTTCAAGAACAAATGGAAAATCGCAGGCAAGTTACAAATTTGAATATGTTTTAATGTATGTGAAACAACATTCATAACAGGCCAGAGTTAACTATGCCCAAGCATTGTTAACTCATCGCCTCCTTTATTAACTTAACCGTATTATAATATTATTAACTTATTAGTTTAATAAAGCAGGCGTTGGTTAACTATTCGGATTTTTGTACCCCAAATTCTACAGCCCATGACTGTACAAATGCGTTCCAGTGACCTTGAATAAAAGAAAATAAGCATTCATGACAAAAAAAAAAAAAAAAAAAAAAGTCGCGACACTACACTTGCACATTGTTTATAATGGTTGTGGTGTGCAAATTTTCTCCATTTGTTTACATTTGTTTTCTGTGGAAGATGGCACAAATGGTGAAGAGCACAGCTCTTTATTATTTCTAATTATGACTGCAGTTTTGAATTCCAGGCTACTTCGGGGTGGCGTGGGGCATTGGAGGAATTTATTACTTCAGCCACATCCAAGTAACGCCAATCACTCACAGACGCCGCTTTGTTGCCTTCACCCGTGAGCAATTTAGGAAGATATCTGACTTTGAGTTTGAAATGGTAAGCATTTAGAGTAAATGTTTCGAGTGTGATCAATGTCAATAATGGAGTAGGACATGCGTTTTGCGTAATATGATAATAAACAGTGGTCGAAGAGGATTTGCTGGAGCTTACGAAGCTTATTGTCAAAACTTTAGCTCCAGAAACGTTCCATATTCAAGTACTGTTGATAGCTTTAAGCATGCATCTTCCTTTGACACCGTCTTGCTAGGCTTGCATGTTACTGTTACAACTAAGAAACATGAAAGGAAAGTATGGCAGCTGCCCTCAGAGAGTGTGTGATTCCTCCATTTTCACCACAAGAAATTAAGCCAGAGTAATTGCAGAGATTAGGAAGAGACAGAAAAAATTCAACTGGCAACAACTCTGACAGAGGCACTGGAAGAGCTATTGCGTGCATGACATCACCTAAATCCATGACAAAAGAAACTTGAATATAGGACAGCCTTCACTGTACATGTATTTTCAGAATTTTGTAAAGTACGTAGATTGTAATGTTACTTATGTGAGAAACAGCACAAGAAACATCGGCAGTCACTAGAAAGATAATATGAGTGCTATGTCATGTGTTGTGACTTTCTAGTCTCTGTTCATGCTCTTATGCTCGTTCCCATGCCCTTTAAGATGAATTAACTAGCCAAACATTATGCCTTTTTTGTAAAATGCAAATAAAGCTTTACAGTCGTAGCATGACATCTTTCAGTTGTTAACTTGAGAGCATCTCGACACACCATTTTTGGAGAAGTTCACTAATCATTAATGGCATAAAGGATATAATATTCTCAGTTTTGTTAATGTCACATTATGCAAACTACATTAAGACATAATTGTATTAATATGCAGAAGACAAAAATAATTTTCAATAGCCTGGCAAGGGAACAAGAATTCAGGATCGCCAGTCAGCCTCTAGAATCTGTAAAGGAGTATGTTTATCTAGGTCAATTACTCACAGGGGATCCTGATCACAAGAAAGAAATTTACAGAAGAATAAAATTGGGTCGGAGTGCATACGGCAGGCATTGCCAAATCCTGACTGGGAGCTTACCACTGTCATTGAAAAGAAAAGTGTACAATCATTGCATTCTACCGGTGCTAACATATGGGGCAGAAACTTGGAGGTTAACAAAGAAGCTCGAGAACAAGTTAAGGACCGCACAAAGAGCAATGGAACGAAAAATCTTAGGACTAACGTTAAGAGACAGGACGAGAGCGATGTGAATCAGAGAACAAACGGGGATAGCCGATATTCTAGTTGACATTAAGTGGAAGAAATGGAGCTGGGCAGGCCATGTAACGCGTAGGATGGATAACCGGTGGACCATTAAGGTTACAGAATGGATACCAAGAGAAGGGAAGTGCAGTCGAGGACGGCAGAAAACTAGGTGGGGTGAGGAAGTTAGGAAATTTGCGGGCACAAGGTTGGAATCAGCGAGCGCAAGACAGGGTTAATTGGAGATCACAGGGAGAGGCCTTCGTCCTGCAGTGGACATAAAATATAGGCTGATGATGATGATGATGTAGTAAATGCCCAAGGCATTTAATACATCAAGGCTTGCTGGCATTACAGCTGATGAATGATGGGCAATCAACTAAATTGAGGGCGAGAAGTGCTCCTGTAAGGTGTATGTTATAAAGAGCTTCACTCAAGCCATGATATTGGAGGAAATTCATGAAAACCATTTGTGGAAAACTGGAACGTATGAGAAAATGATGAAATTTACATTTTTGACCGTCTCAGGTTTCATAAGCTTCAATCTATTACAAATGGAAAAAAAAAAAAAAGCTTGTTTTGTGTTGCACATGAATATGGGATGCTTCAAGGTGAAGGTAAATTTCTTTTTTTGTCTAAATGCTCATGTAGCTCTTGCTAAAATGTTTTGTTGCCATATTTTGTTCACAGCATTTTCTGGCTTGTAAGTATTACACGGGCCATGTTTCATGAAGCTTGATGCAAGACCAATCTGTAAAGTTCAATACAAACATTTTTTTATGGGAATTAAAGTGGTATTTGTGAAATGATTAGGTCCAAGTCTTGTGTTCCAGAAGCATAAATTATATTTTTGTATATAGGAAATCTGCCACTTCAGTGTGCAATATTCTTTATTTGGTTTTGCATCCTCTTAACATGTCCTCTAATGTGCAGCAGGTAGATCGTCTGCCTGCCTGCTGTACGTGTTCAGCATGTGACAAGACCAACAAGTTCTTTAGGGTTTAGGGTTTAGTTCTTCAGAAGTTTTCAGTGGCAACAGAACTCGCCAGAACTCATCACTGGAAGGCTGACGTTACAAATGAGTCCCTTGGACCTTTCCCATACGCTCACAGTCCATTATGTTGATGTGTTTAGTTAAACAAGTTCTGCATTACATGATTGCAGATGCCCAGCTTCCCATTGTGCTGGGCTCTAAATTGCCGGTTAGTTTTCTTATTTGCTAATCTACTTACTTGTTAATTTTGTATTTTTATCATAGCTCTTTATTTTCTTTTGTATGTGATAACATTTTATTTTAATTACATTTTCCTTTTCTCTACAAGGAAAATCAAGTAGCAGGAATGGCTCTGTTTTTAATTGCCATATAGCTCTCCAGATAATTGCACCTGCTTTGTCAATTACCATTTTGTATGAACAAATTCCCTGTCCCTTCATGTGAGGGCTTCAAACAAAGAAACATTGGCACATGTAGTAGACCTGTTTCCTATACCATGGCAGTAACCATGTTGCATAGCATGTATTATGAGAAGCCGTACTGCATTTCTTGTTCGCATACCTTTCAAAACTTTTCGTTATCAACTCTCATGCAGATTTTTGACGGCCCATTTCAGACACCTTTATTACTTTTCTTAGTGACTGTAATTATGCTTTCACTGATGGTGGCATCTGCAGGCAAGTTTAGCTTGGTGAAAATTCCTGCAGTAGATGTTTTTCTTAGGCCTTTCTTGACTGTGTCATGTCCTAACCGTGTAATATTTTCCTCAGCAATATGATGGCCTGTTACAGTGACTCATTGGCTATGGCGTTATGCTGAGGCTTGGCACAAGCTCATGGGCGTGATTCCTTGTTACAGCAGCCATAATCCGACGGGAGTGGAATGCAAGAACACTTGTGCACTTAGGCTTACATTCACGTTAAAGAACCCCCCCACAGTCAAAATTGATTCAGGGACTCCCACTATGACGTTAAACCCCGCAATTTTTTTTTTCTTTTTCAGCAATATGAGCTCTTCAAACCCCACCTTCTGCCAGCTATGCACCCAGTGTATCACCGTGTTGTACGTGTGGCTAATCAACTGCTGCACGGAAACAGAGACATTCCTGAGATTCACGAAGTCACATGGTCAGTGTCGGTTATTGACAGTCCCATGAAGAATGCCTTTGTGATGCCTGTGAGCACAATCTTCTTTTGCTTCTTCTTTTAGTTGTCCCTGGTCCAGACAGTTTGATTTGCAGTTGTTGAATGTTGCTTTACTGTCAACTTTCCTGAAGAGACAAGAATCGTCTAGCTGGTCACGCTTATAGTTATGCTTATTTTAGTCGATCAATTTAACAGTGCAACAAGCTGCTCTGAGGCAAATTCTGCACATGTGCATGTGCGTGTCAGTTTTAGAAGTGTGCGAATATTTGAAACTTTCGAATAATGAATAGAATGCTGTCCTATTTGATTTGGTCTTCAAATACGCTATTTGTAAATACGAATATATTTTTAATGGTTTTCTAATACCTCAAATTGCCAACTGTGCGGTAAATTTCATCCTGGCAGCCATAGTAGCCATACAGGAAGTTACATAGAGGAGCATAATATATGCCACTCATGGGTCAAGTCTTCTTCAACTAAACCACTATTGTTCGCATTCACCTATTAGTCCTGAGTATGCGAATAAGCTACTCTGCGGGTTGTGCTACAATTGTGGTTTTAATAAACGCTTCATAACATGCAATGCAATACGCACACTTACTAGCATTGTGACTATAGGAGGATGTGAAACTCATTGGTGCAGTGGCTCACCGACGGGGAGGGGGGGGGGTTGTAACCCCCCCTCCCTGAGACCGAGTTAACCCCCCTTTTGTTTAACCCCTTTTCTTTCCTTGCGCCTTTGAGTACTGCAACTAAGATGTAAGACGCGCAATCGTCTATACAAAGTGCATTTTTTGACAATTTCCCATGAAGAAATTGAAATTAGTGCTGTTTAGATGGTATTGGCAAACTAAGGCAAACTGTCACCCCCCCTGGCAGAGATCCTGGGTGCGCTACTGCATTGGTGACATATGTGGCACGGGATGGGCTTCTAGCTCTCCATCCCACCTTAGATCATTCATCCCTCCACTTCCTTTACCTTGATCCCTATTTCATCAAGCTATTCCCAGTAAAAGAGAGAGAGAAAAGAAAATATGGAATAGAGATCAGGAGGAAACTGAGCAAAGAATGCAAATGGAAATTTCTGCTTACAGATGCGTGGCATCAATAACAGCACAACACTTGCACAGATGTTAGACCTTGTGCCTATTCTTGCCCCATCGATACTTCCACTCAGGCACGAGCTCATCCTGTGCACTGAACAGAAAGATAAGATGGAATGTTATTGATAAGGCACTAACGACATGAGGCTTATTGGTTGTGTAAAGTGAGCTAATATGTTTAGAATAGATTCTGCTGCCTTGATTAGAATATACTGAGCAATGTCCTGTATTCCATGAGAATACCCAAGCGTTGGTGTTACCACTTGGTACCTTGACGATACAGTACAGAACCAGGAGCTGCTCTAAATGCATGGGGTTGGAGAAATCATTTTCATGGTGACAACTGCACCGATCTTGATGAGGTTTGCTAGATTTAAAATAAGTCCAGATCTAGTGACTGTAGGAAGTAGATATTCAATTTATGCCATCACTTCTTTTTAGAAAGGCTTAAAAATCACAATATTAAAAGAAAATAAAGGAAAAGGTATGAACATTGCAAATTTGTAGCTCGGCATTAAAAACAATACTATTATTATTCTGTAAACTGCAATTAATAATACACATAAAGTGGACAAAGTTGATGTATCATACACCGCTCACCAGTACGTTACCACTAATTTGGGAATAGGACTTGCAAACCCCTCGTAAACACTGCAACAATTTGACGTTATCTGTAAATTTATATGTCACATTTGTCTGATTGAGTTTCTCCAACAAATGCAGTTTACAAAACTGTGATGTCTGTACTTGGTTTCTAGTGCAAAGTTATGATTCCGGAAACTTCGTGCTTCTATTTTTTTTCTTAGATAACTCCGTTTCGGCAATTTTTGTTAACAGTTCAGGTCCTTAATCACGATTATTCTTTCTATAGTTGTTTGAATTTAACATTGTCCCACAAATGTAACAAATGCAGCTCAAATCGGTCCAGAAGTTGTCTAACAAGAGCATTTCTGCGTTTCAGATGTAGTAGTTGAATACAGAAGTCTGAGTTGGCCCTGAGCTAAAGCTTCCTCGTATAGGGCTAAGCTTATGCCGCCTTTATCAACACTTTTGTTTCCAAAGCTGCAGAAGACTGCTAGTTTTTGTATAGGTGTTGCTTGCTTTCAGCAACTGCCTGCAAGCACTGCTGATACATTGCTGCATTGTTCACTGCTTTGAAATGCCTGTCTATTGTCCTTTGCAGAATGGACAGATTTTTGTTTTTGCTGGCATGCTCGAGATCTGTGGAAATGACGAACAGCTTGGAAACGTACTTGCTCATGAAATGGCCCACTGTGTCTTGGGACATGGCGTAAGGCACACCGCTACCTTCCTTTCGTTGCAGCCCCTTTATTGTTGTGTTTGTGGGCAGTCTGTGAACTCATACTTATTGCATAACACCGCCTCTGATAATTTTCATACTCCAAATGCAAACAAAACAGCAGCTGATTTACACATTTTCTTTGACTGTTTTAAATGCAAGCCATGAGTTAGTCGTCTGCCCTACGCATAGTTCAAAATTCAGGGAACGATCTAACACGTATTCATTTATTCTTATAGGGGCAAATAGCATAACACAATGAGGTGTGACCTAGTGTTTGTAACAAGCCAATTGAGAGTGTTTTACTGGTTATAATATAGATGGGGGCACCACCTCGTCTGTATAAGGAAGCTTAAGACAGAAAATTTATTGAAAGGTAATTCAGTTATCATGTTGTGTGTTTGTGGGCACGTGTGTGTATAAATGATAAAAAAAGATTTCATGTTTTATTAAACTGAATTTTATATTTGAGTTCTAGACATTCATTAATCTTTAAACACCTACATAAATACGGCAGTTTCTGGTGACAGCTGCCAGAGTAGGTGCTTTATTTTGTTACTTAACAGGGTTAGTGCTTTTGCAGTACTAATAACAACTGTGGTAGTGATAGAGAGTTAGTTATAGGGACAGTTATTTTTATTTTATTTATTTATCTGGAATTTTGAAACGTACAGTACGAGATAGTATATTCAGCAGTCTCGGGGTACGCGACTAATGCAATAGTTTGCCTGACTGGGCCACAACACCTTTACACAATTTCACACTGTGCAGAATACAGTGGACAACAGTGAGGTACAATATAGTTGAAAAACATCTGTACAAGTGCAAGTACAACTTCACATACAAATAACTTCAAATTTTGCATTGGCGACAAATATAAGTAAAGAAATATATGCTTTGAACAATCATATCACCCAAAATTGTATCGAGGGCATATTAAGGTAGCTGGCCAAATGCATCATTAGTACTCTTTTAAAGGCAGAATCTGATAAATTGGAAGTATGACAAATGGTTTTTATTGCTTTCACTAGTGTTCAGTGTAACTGGCTGAAGATATTGCTGGTGGTAGATGATTAGACCCTTTCCTTCCTCTGTCACATTTGTTCTACGTGGGTTTACTGCTTTTGTGACTTCGTCCATCTTGCCCCCCTCACTCACCCGCTCATATCTCAAGTTTTGAGTTTTGAGATTTTTCCTCAACAATACTTTGATCGCCTCTTATCTCGCTAAAGGTGTTTCATGTTGCTATGAGAATCAGCCTTTATGGCCTTCTCGCAAGGATCACTCCCATCTTATCTAGTTACATAGCAACACAATCTGCCTTTCTTTGTTGACATTGCTGGCATTGTCTTCAACCTTGAACACAGAACTACTACTCAGTTGCAGACCAGTTGGTTCATACTGAATAATTATCTCCCTGTCCTACCTTTCTTTCTTCTCTTCTTGTTGCATCTTACACAGTAGATTACAAAAGTTGTTTAGACCTTGAATGCCTCTTACATGCAATCATTCCAAACATTATACTTCTTAAGCTCATCAGGATTGTTACTTGTTCCTTACAGCGTTGTTACTTGTACCATCAATGTTCAATACATAGTCCTTTCCTGTTTAATATGTTGACAGATGTTCTGGCACAGCAGCAATGCTCAGAAGAAGCTCATTGGAGCGTTCTTTGTGCAGATGGCGCTGTTCTCTTTCAAAGGGTCAAGAGAAAGGTCTGAAGCAAAGTTGGAATATTGGAGGGTATCTTTAGAAGTGAAGGATTTTGGGGATCAGCAGATTCAAGACAGCTCGTGGCTTCTGTCACACTTGTATCATGCTTAAAGACCTGAGTTTAGTTAAAGCAGGGATCAGCAAGACGACTCAACTCAGGTGCTTCATTTTAATGTTCACTGAAAATGGCAATATATTCAGACAAACAGCCAGCATTATCTAGATAGAATGAAACAACTTAAATTGTATCTTACGGCTTCTGTGCAGCAAGAAGACAGTACTTTCAACTTGCTTGCCCTCTTCCTGTAGCATAGAAAGGTGATAGAAAGAAAAAAACAGGAATACAAGCATCGATTCAATATTTCTAAATATGTAGTAATGATAAGTGAGCTGGAAGGGTTCATGCGTGCTTTAATTTTGGAAACGGCTGAAAAACTAGAGATGCAAGTTAGCATGAGGTTAAAACGTATTTTATTCACATTGTCTTGTGTATGAAACACTGTATAAACATAATTTTAACAATGCTATGTGAGGTAACTCCCCCATGTTATGACATGGTTCTATATTACAAGGGGATGCGCCATAAGCGAAAAATGAAACGGGATCACAGCAATGCGTGGTAACTAGCGGGACGTGCATTACTATATGTGAATGTGCTGTGGCATAACATGTAAACAGTTGAGTTGCATCCTGTGGCCACACTGTTATGTCATGAATTGTAAACATGCTGTAGTTCTGCACATTGACAGTGCAGAACTCTCATATGTTATGACTGGTCACTTACAGTTCTGACTACAATTCTTTTTTGGCTGACTGTACGATCAGCGTAAATTGAAATCCAGACAAATCAAAATTGGCTAGAATGCATACATTAGAGCCCCATTGATATGATTCTTAAGGGACTACGCAAAGAAATTGCACGATATGGGAAAACATAACACCTGATAACACTTACGGCAGCAGTACAGATGAGACAGAAGGCTACTGTCACAAAAATCTTAATTTGAAGTTGAATACAAAGCCAATAAACTATTGAAAATCTGCTAAATAAAGCTTGCCAGACCTGCCTGGCAGTTTGATTGAACGTTGTACACTTCTTTAAAGAAATAAGTGGTCATAGCCATGAACAAAACTGAGTGAAACTTGTGATTTCCATATTCTGCTTAGGTCAAATGTTGGCCTCTTTTCAAGAACTCGCAGCCCTTCTTTAGTTTTCTTGCACCTGTGTATATATCCAAATAGGGTGTGGCCAAGTAAGGCAAGTCCGCGAACGTTGATGGTTGCGGGGTAACGCTTATGCTTTCATCCATCTGTTTGCCTTTGACATCTTAAATGTGTTGAGATTGGCAATAATGTCCAATACGTTCAGTAGTTCCGATGACCTGACACCATCATCAAAGGGCATATTGTACATACAATAGGTGAAGTGGTCTTCTATTCGTGCCATAGCATTCTAAAGCTCCCTAACCCTTTTGACAGACTCGTCAGCATCAATGTCTTGAATATCCTCGGCATTTCCGTTAGTTTTGCACCATATAAATGCTGGCCTTTGCTCTCCAAACATTGAAAACCACACTTGCAGAAGCAGCACTGCACAGTCAGACCAGAAACTGTTGGCCGAGCGCCGTCTCTGGACGTGACAACTTGGAAGGCAGACATAAAAAAATGGGAAGCTAATACACATGGCCCTATGGAAACTAGACAGGACTGATGTCTTATAGCGTAAGAGCTGAATTAATGCAACAAACCTGACTGTATCAACGAGGTTTTACTGTATTTGCATTTATATGACTATAATAGTTTGGCTAGAATGCAGACTTGCTTTTATATGGCTATCAGAGTTTGGATAGAATCCATATTTACTTTTATGTCTGTCAGACTTTCTAGGGGTGCATTCACACTGGCGATTGATACTTAATGGTGTGGGTGATGATAAATTACTTAAAAGAAAATGAAGCTTATGCCCTGCCTGCTGCACCAAAGTATCATTGGCTATCGGAGATTGACAGAGGTCCCCTGAACGAATGTGAATGATGACCAACAAGCGACTCACTGTGACCGGTGTTCAAACAGAAATGCGACCGGCCCGTCACTACACCGAAAGGTGGCGTTCATACCTGCTTGCACCGCCATCTTCACATCAAATACGCATCAGCATATACAGACATCCTGTTATTGCACTGCTGGTTGGTTCAGCACTTTTGCAACTGAAAAATCGAGCAGCAAGCAACTGGCCCAATACTGTCGCTTTTCAAAAAAGCAATCATTTGTGACCAGTCGCGGCCACTTGTGTGACCAACTTTGTTGCACGACCTCTGCGAGTCGTTGGTGCGAATCAGCTGTAAGAGTGAGTGGTTCAAGTTCTGCCTTGTTATATTGGGATTGTAGTATTCTTGTAATCTGACTGCCTTGTGGCTGCATATCGCGCTGTTAGGTAACTACATGAAGGAGACATTCCAATTTGGGTTTTCATGTTCCTGGTTTAATTTATTTTGAGAATGTCTCCTGTGTTATAAATCTTTGCAACAGACCTAATTACTTATAATTTATTACATTTCTTGGTAATGATTATAATATAATATAATGATTACTATTTTTACTAGGTAACACTCGCTGTAATTCAAATACTTTTTTCAGTAACCGATTACATGTAATTTGTTACTTATTTGGGGAGACAAGTCGCAACCGCTGACGCTGGAGTAAGGAGCTACAATAGAAGCTATGTTTTTGTAGCTTCAAATGCCAAACTTTGGTCAGGCATGCAAGAATGCTAAATTTTCATAAGGGTAGCTTAAATCGGTGACTTGACACATTTAACACAGTTTAACATTTATTTCTTGACATTCTTTTTTTTGCAGTTGCTGTAACTCGCTCATAGTCTACTTAGCACAATTTATTTGCCAATTTTGCTTTCATTGCAGAAAAAAAAAAAAAAAACGAAGGCATTTAGAAACTGAAGAGAATGGTCACTTTTCTTTTCACACAGGCAGAACAAGTGAGCTATGCCCACCTCATCGATTTCGCCTTGGTCGGTTTTCTGGCAGCAATTTGGGCCATCATGCCTACTGACGGCATTGCTGTTGTAACGCACTGGTTTTTCGAAAAGGTTGTCAGTGTAAGTAGTTCATTTTTTTGCTTTTCATACAGCACGACTGCGGAGGTTGACAGAGGTTGACTGCAGAGGGACCATCTGTTTAGGCTGTCGTTATGAGAACGTGCCTTTATTTTCTTTGTCTGAGAAATAGTTGAGGCCATTGACTTGAGTGAAGGTACTTAATAGTACTGCACTGCCATTGCAGGATTCCTGAGCATGTGAGGTCCTCGAAACCTTGATGGTGATACTGTGGATGTTTTGTACGTGCTCAAAAAAAAAAGAAGGTTAGGGTTACTGGAATTCAGTGCTTTGTGTTACAAATAGCTCACTCGTATCCTGTGTTTTCTCTTTTTATTCACTGATTGTACAATATCAGTGAGCCCTAGTACCTACTCCTTTACCTTTCTTGTTTTGCGATACTAGTATACCCCACTCTCAGAGCAAGGTACTAATTTCAAGAAAGGAATGATGTTGCCCGCGATAGTGCTGGTGTTTGACAATGTAAAGTCACATATGTTGAGGAGGAGAGCTGCCGTTTCCTGCAGGGTGCGGCACTAGACACTGAAAAGATGCCGGTCACTTTAGGCGGCCGTAGCTGGTTGGTGCACGCAGGGTTCTGCGGGCATGGAGTGCACTGCCGAATTCTGTATGCTCATTCAATCAGTTGCTCATATGTGGTTGTGTAATGCGCCCGTGCTTTGTGGGCTGGTGGAACATAGGAAACAGTGCGCAAGGGGTGCAGCTGAGAATGCTGTTAAAGGAATAGGGACACAAAGCATTTGTCTTGGTTTCTTTATTGGATAGCTGTTAACCGGGTAATTACACTATGGCAACTCAATTCCTTGAGAGTAGATATAATAACTGATGACGTTACTTTTTAATGCGACCAGTTCAAAACACGTGTTGAGTGCAGCGGGGCTTTGGACGTGGAAACAGGAGACTAAGCACGTTATGGAAACCTGATGTGGTGGTTCTCTTGGTACCAGGACACCACTGACACGCACAACGTTACTGACCGTGCTGTGAAAAGCAGAGTCCATTTAGCCTCGACTGTGCAAGAGTGGAAAGCAGGTCTCCCAGCGTTTCCACGAGAAGTGCGAACATAGTTGGAAGTGCCAACTTGCCAGCTTTCGGTGACATGGCCATTGTATAGCATTCAACAACTGCAGCAGGCTGAGTGAAGTACTGTTGAGTTGTTTATGGGGCCATGTGACTGCACACCTCTGGTCACCAGGACATTAATAGTCCTTTTTCACATTGAAAGCCATGCTACAATTGGCGCCCATTTTGAACAGGTAACATAAAATGTGCGCAGTAATTAGTTATTTGTGGTGCCATAATTGTGGAGTCTGCAGCTACCTAAAACAGCGGGAAAATGTGAACACGAAATTTTCGTGTCAGTACTCCTTTATCTGGCCTGAAACAGATGGCGTGTCGGGCACGTTGGTCAACAGAACATTGGGCACGGCCAATCTGTGATGTAATTTAGCTGCAGGAGAGAGAGAACCTTCCTCTCTAACATTATCTTGCTTAGAAATGGTTCTAGGCACAAAAATAAGACACGGACAAGAGAAAGACACGACAGGCACACTTTCTCTTGTCTGTGTCTTATTTTTGTGCCTAAAGCCATTTCTAGCTATGTACCAACTAGCCCGATAGTAGATGTTACTAAATTATCTTGCTTCATGATCTTGCTGTAGCATTCTCAGACTGGGCTCGAACTTAGTTTTTTTCACTCAGGCAACCCTTTCTAATACCAAGCTTTGAATGTTTTTTGTTTGAAAGGTTGCTTTAGCTAGTGTTAATTATGGTGAGATCATGTAGGAGAAGTTATTGCAAACCTACTGACACTGCGGTATTTGCTTGTTCTGTATTTAGACCTGGGTAAGCACTGGTTACTTGCAGACTTTTTCTTCATTTGGTTCATTTTATCGTGTTATCAACATCTCGTAAGTGCTAAAGCAACTTATCACTTCACAGAGTACAGTGAATATTTGTCTCTAATCTTTCTGCATTCTTAGCTTCTTCTGAGGCTTCCTTACAGCAGGAAACTCGAGCTTGAGGCTGATGAAGTTGGTCTTCAACTAGCAGCAAAGGTGGGTGCATTTCCTTTATTTCACAGTTACCTTTATTTAGGATTGTGCTTCCATAATGTGCAGTCAGATGACCTTCTGTAGATGCAGCCATGTTTACTGTTTTTCTCGTATTTCCAGGCATGCTTCGACGTTCGTGAAGCTAGTGCATTTTGGACGAAGATGAGCCTCATGGGAAGTGCCTTAGATGACGTAGAATTTATTTCCACTCACCCTAGCCACGAACACCGTTCTGAGTACCTTGACAACCTCATGAACAATGTAAGTGCCTCCTTTTCGCTGTCATAAGCCAACATGTATCTGCAAAGCAGCTTAGTGAACCATTTGGCACAAGTTGGCTTAGAAGAGAGGGACAGTACAGAATTTGGAAGATGTTTAAATTAGAGGGAAGACAGGGACGAGATATGGGGTCATTACGCTGCCGATACGAGTCATTAGTGCTGCCTATAGCAGTATATCTTATTATGTTGCCTCAGTTAGCCACATAGCTAGGTCATAACTGAAACAAATGTAGAAATGTGAAATATATCTCCATATAGATATTGCTCTAAAGGACCTCATAAGCAATTATTTGTTATTAAAGCGAAGCATGAATAACAAATTATTGCATGCTGCATTGCATAATATAGACATAAAACATGAGAACTTGCATAGTGGAGCAGGCTACGTTGCTTAGGTAGTCATATTTTACGTGCAATACAGCAATCATTCACTCTCCCTGAAGAGCCCTGTGCATGTGAAGAAATTACTTGTATCCTCCTGATGCTCCATTTGTACTTCTAATAAACAGCGCTTCAGAATGTACTATGTAATGACAGAAACTTGCTCACTTTAAGAATACTAGGATGTGAACATCGTTTTATATTAATTGTGATTACAGCTGTTGATTATTCAAAAACTATTAGATAACTATTTGATCTTCGATTCAATTTGATTCTGGCTCTATTTGATTCATATTCTATTCAGTCTGAAAAATCACTATTCGCACACCCCTATCCACGTCTCGTAGTACCTGCATGTGAAAGCACATGTATGTCAGAGCTCATGTGCATGACAGTATGAGCATGCAAAAGCACGTGTGCGCACTAGTTTTTATTAGACATGCCGTGCTTTTGTGTGAGAGCTTTGTGGTGTCTGAAGGTTTAAATGTTGTGGTTGCTGGTGACGCTTTGTTGCATTTCTTCGCTGCCCTGGCTGGTGGTTGTGTGGGGCACATTTGTCACTGAAGCCTGCTGTTTGCGTCTTATTGAGATGCACCCTTTTGCCTTGCCGGTTTACCGAAGCTTTACTTGCATCGATTTTGACAGTGCATGGTAACTGCATTATTTCTTATTAAAGCGGAGCTTTTTTTTTTGCGAATCCTCCCAAACTTTCTTGACCATGGCTTCTGTCTTGTTGAATATATGTGTAGTTATGGTATATACAGAGGTTATATACAAAGGTGCCCATGAAGTGGCTCATATAAACTTTGCATGTTGACCATGTATGACCTGCACATAAACCTGCATATGACCTGCACATAAACCTGCATATGACCTGCACATATAATGTTGGCCCACAGGCATCTCTAAAGCACACTGATCTGTTAATGCAATGGTGAATTTATATTTAACAGATTCCTTGATTTACTTTACTTTCTTTGATTTAGCAATTCAGTATGTGCCGTTTGGGGGTGCACCCATTCTTGGCCGATCCTCCAGAATAGGCATGTCTCACTGGGACACAAGAAGTGCAGAATACTTAAATGTCGCTTGATACGTGTCATACTTTTCTGTGCTTATACATGTCATCACCAAATTGTACGCATCATCGTTAGCTGTACAGCATTTAATTAACTGCTTTACTTAAGCTTTGCTTTGCATAGATTCTAACATGTGTATTGGATCTGTGCGAGTTTTCTTTAATAAATTTGTTTCTTCAGCCTAATTAGTCAGGTTGTCTTACCATATTATGGACACTTGGGGATCTTACTTTCATGTAGGAAATGTAGGAAATGTAATAAGCCTTAGAATTTCAAGATGCAGTGTGGCAGATGACTGGGTATGAACAAATAAACTGGACATACAAAGTGCTGTTTGTGCCCAGTTTGTTCGTACCCAGTCACATGCCAGGCTCCATTGTGAAATTATGGAATACCAACTCACTCAAACCTGCTCAAGCCTTAGAATTGTTTGAGTGGCAACATCACATCTCTTGAACCACTTCGTTGTTTTGATCCACCCCTGTCTGCTTCTCTTGTGGAAGAACTTCACGGTCAGTTGTGACTAAGACAGAGCACAATTCTTGGAAGCTTTCACATGGCTTATTTGTTTCCATATGACACAGTGAAAAGGTAGTGACTCTTGAACTTGTACTGACTGGGTAGTTATGGTTAAAAGTGCAAGCTTTTTTTTTTAAAGATGTATTCGAAGCTAGTTCAAGTGATAGGCTATGGCCTATGCATAATCTGACAATCCCATGCAGCATATTTCTAACATATTTTTCCTATTGTGTTGCCTGGTGTTGCCACTCTCCTGTCACATTGAACAATAACAATGCTGCTATCATGACCAAGGTGCATAATGTCGTGTATCTGCTTTGACTAAAAACCACATTCAACACATTTTGGTTCATGATTATGGCACAATTCTAGGTGCATGTTAAAGAACCCCAGGTGATCAAAATTAATCCAGAACCCTCCACCACAGCATCTCTCCTGGCCCAGTGTTGCATGACCAAACAAGTGCGACACACCTTAAATGGTTAAGACATTAAGGATGCAGAGCAGTAATACCGTCATTTATCATCACAGGGGCTACAATTCAGTTTATTAATACTGTTTACACAATTGTTTCCTTTGATGCAGGCTATTGAACTCAGGAGGCAGTGCCATTGCCCGAGGTTGCCACCACAGGATCCGCGTGTGCTCATGTCCATGTTGAAGGAAGAAGTCAAGCAAGAGAGCCTCGCCAAGCAAGGAATCGTTGTGTTGCAACCACCCCGCTGAAGTGGGGTGGGGCAGTCCTTATTGCTCTGGGTACATCTTTGTCTTCTTTTGGTTTTATGGCAGATTTACACTTTTATCGTACAAGCCCCTACTATCCTAACTGCTAGTTCGAGATTGCTCTGCACGAATAGTCTTGTTTATGCCAGTTGAGAGTGGCTCATGCGTTCTTTCTTTATTAGAGTCATTGCGAGCACTTTTTCCTACAGTAATTGGCTGTGGTGCATGATGGACAAGTTTATGAAATTAGTTTAGCTGCCCTATTTGTTTTAGTGATACTAGCATAAAGACAGTTTGAGTTTTTAAGTGTTTGTTGCTTTTACTGAACTCTTTCGCAATAGCAAGCAATGCACATCTTTACTGGTTTGCCAGCAGTCATTAAATTTTGATGCTAGGCATTGAGATTGAGTACAAAAAGCACCAATGCAAAATAAAAATAGAAGTATGTTGCTTAATAAAGTCATGTGCTGACTAATATTGTTTACACGAGGAAGAGCTTTGGTATTCGGCATTACCAGTACCTGCCAATGTTTCATGGGGATGACTCAGGTATGTGAGAATTGACAGTGCAAAATTTCACGTTTTCTTTTTAGGAAACCAGCCCAGCTTGCATACAAGTGCATAGCAAATCCAGGTAAAGGACATCACCACACACTGAAGTAACGCACCTGCCATGCTAGTTGAATGTTCTCTGCCAGACCAAACTCGAGCTTCGTACGCACTGTCGTTGTCCATTGTGGTTGGTGCAGAACTGCGAGGATTTGTATCCACATCCACGTTTTTCCGAGAACATGAAAAAGCCTTCATATGCTTCAGGAGGGAATTCATGAGCATTTGTGCTGCTGAACCAACACTGCCGCTCCGTTTAGGTGAGCTTCGTGCTCTTGGAAACCCTACACCAGGGAAGTTTGGCCACTCAAAGTCTTCAATACTGACCGGTGACATCTCAGAAGAGCACTCGTTTAGTTGATCGAGGCCATTAATGCGGCGAAATCGTGCTGTTTCAAGGGCTTCAAGCCAAGGAGGACATATACTTAAACACGGGTCGTGGGGCAGGTCACAGCTGATACATAGTTCACTTGCTTCCTGACTTTCACTGATGCTGCATTGTCCACAATCTTGTTGCTTGAGGAACGAGACCTTGGCATTCTGGCTGCTTTTGCAACGCCCCCTTTGTGACTGTGCGTCATCATCAGATAAGTCAGTTTTGCATTGAACCGCTTCATTCGGGCAGGAGTCACAGTCATTGTTTGACTGTTGAGATTCAGGGAGCATTATAACCTGTGAGCTCTGATCAAGATCACTCTGGTCGTAAGAAGCAGGTTTCGGTGCAGGTTGAGCCTCCTTTAAGCATCTCAATGTGATGGCTGGCTCTATTTGGACAGTGGTAACTTGTTCTTGAGTCTCTGGCAGGTATCTTTGGTTCGTGAAACCACCGTCATTGAAAGTAGCATTGTTAAGGGAAGCTTCTGAACATAATTTGCGAGTTTCAGTTGTGACAGTATCACTTCTGCCATTGATATTATGTACCAAGCTTACTCGTTTGGCGTCCTCACTGGCTTCGTTATCACCCTTGACACACCCCTCATCAGCCTCAGCTCTAGAGTTTTCTTCAACAGAGTCCTCTTGAAGAAGGGATGTATGTGGCTCTGTATCTTCGTTCATCTGGGAATCTGCATTCTGAGAGTCTCCACTGCTCTGTGGTTGCACGCTGTCATTTTCATTCTTGTCATCTTGCGATTTGCTTTCTGTCGTCTTAGTGAAATTATCAGGGTGACGTTTCCGGATGTTAGTCCGTTTTGCTGACTTCTTGCTTCCAAATTTGGCCTTTCTTCGTTTTCTTAGCTTCAAATTCTGCTGAGTCATGGTTACTTTGCTTGTTGGCATGCTTTGCTGTGTCGTCTTCTGCGTGTGTGGAAATCTTGATGCACCACAACGATACCAGGCTGGCTAGTGGAAATGTTGACTGTTCGTTCTGCGTAGATGTGCTCTGTAGTTTACGATGCAAAGGAGGTCTTTGGTCATGGCACAGAGTAGTGGATTAAGCTTGCAGCTATTGGAACCTTCTCGAATCACATAATGCACCATTCTTCTGCTATGTGTAAGATCTATGATGGATTGTTTTCTATGATTTCTAGCTGCTGGGAAAGAAGCTTCTAGAGTGAGCCCATCACTTGTATCGGCAGAACCATTGTGAACAAGGTTCTGAGTATTGCTCTTACTATTCTGGGAGGAGGGGGATTTATTTGCGCTTATGCTATTCATGACTGCATGATTGATGGTGCCTGTTACGCTTCAGCTACATGATATGCACTAAGGTTTAGTGCGCACACAGAGGTCTTCAGTCACACAAGTTCATAAGAGAGAAATATTTAATGACAAAAAGATGAAGAGATTGGTCAGAGCACCAGTCTCTGGCCTCTCAGAATCAGAATTTATTATTAAATGTTTGGCCTCAGTATGTAGAGTGGGCCTCAGGGTGCAGGTAGAGCAAGTTTGCCTAAGGTGCTCCCCACAATGTTTATGTTAACAAGGGAACAGCCGGTTGCTGCACAATTTTTAAGCCTACATTTTGTCTATTACTTGTTTCAACGTTACAAAGTGACAAACCTGTCACTTGTTGACATTCACATTTCAAATGTTTAACTTTTAATGTCTTGTGAGCATGTGTGTATCGAAGTGGAACACCCTTTCTTGCTTGTTTTCTCCTACAATACCAGTGATGGCCAACACTGCTCCAGTTGGTTCACTCCGCTGAAAATATATGTTGAGTTGGCAACTGTTTTAGCCTCTGCTTTATCGGCCATTTAACATGTGACGGACATATTTAAAAAAATTTTTAAATACCTTACAAGCCCAGAAGGTCATTGCATAAGGGGGTAATAAATTATATAACAAATTGGTTGTAGTTATTATTTAGTGTTAGCACTGAGCTGAACATACATATATACAGTATCTTCAGTTTGTAAGAATGAAGCCAGTAGCAATGTTAAAGAATACCTGGTACCTCGCTACTGTGTCTCTACAGTCATCCAGGGTAAGTTGATCACTGGTGCCTAATAAACTCTGTCAATTGTACTGGTGTTTAACACCACTGATCGCACAGACTGACAGGTGTGCCTGCCGCATCATCATCAATGTCTGGAATTTCAGCTGCGTTGTTAAATACGAGTGGCAGAGTGCTTGTGCAGCGGGCATCATGCCCTTAGTGACTTCAATGGGTACCAAGCCGATAGGGTTAGTGCAGCTGCTGGACTAACTCCCACATTTCACTGCAGCACTTTTGTTGGAGCACAGCACATCGACAGACTCTCTCTCACCCCCACGATGTCAACTGGATATCTGCTTTGTATCTGCTTTTTGTGTATATTGTAGGGATGTCTGTATGCGTATACGTATTCAGACACATTACGTATACATATTACATATACGTATACGTAATATACGTAAAGAAAAAAGAAAGGACTCGTTTCGGCTATCACATAAATCGCACATATTTCTCAATAAGAACCCTACTAGAGAATAGAAAACAAACATAACATTGTATATGCATTGCGATAACAAGCCTGCTGGATATTTAAGGTGGAAATACCTTTGACAGGACATTATGGCGCAGAAAAGGAAAAAAAAAAAAAAAGGAGGCTGATGTACCGCCTAGACGTAGTAGCTCTCCTCAAATACTTTCTCACAATAATTTTATTTCTGTGTGCTGTATTAAAAGAGCTACAAGGTGGTTAAACATTACACTCCTCACGTGCTATGGCATTTCCCCTCAATTTGTATTCGTTGCAGCCATGGTTATGCCCCGCCTTCTTCAACACAACACTGTGGGGCGATGCAAGTGTTGTCTACTTCCGCTTGATTTGAACTGGTTACTCATTACTGGGGTGATGGTAGTCCTAAAAAATGAAGTTTACGTGCCATGCTTGCATTTTTCACAGCATACAGTCACTACAGTTTACTCCCTGCAAACACCTGCTGGTATTATTCATGTTTCTGCCACAGCTGTATCTATCACCACAGCTTTATTCGTGCAAAACCCCTCCGCATCCCACCGGCTTCCATCGGCACTGTACGATTTTTAACCATAGTCAAATTCTTTCTCACTCCTCGCCTTTCTTTGTGCAGCTTCACAAAGTTTGTACAAGGCCAGGTTTCTTGGAAGAAACTTATTTCACTTCCTCCATTGACATGCATGCAAAAATGCACATGACAATAGCTGTAGCAGATGATGCGTATTCTCAGGCAGTAGTGCACCATTGGTTTATTGCATTCATGTCTTTATTTTACAGATACACAAATTAGTATGCATATATAGCTATTAAAGTAAGCTTAAAGGAGCAGCAGTCACATGGAAAGCCAATCAGATCGCTCACCTGAGTGACATCACTAACCCATTCTACGCATAATGGGCAGATATGGCTGAAAATGTGGGGACTGGTGCCACTATGATCTGTAGCGATGCAGATGTTTAAAACACAATAATAAATTGCACTTTTTGTGCAGAGCACCTAAATTTGGCCTTTGATGATCACAAGGACCTACCAAACCAACTTATTGCACTTTTACCAGATTGTCAAAATTGTTTTGGGATACCTTTAAGCAGCCATCTAGGCGTTGGTAACCATTATATTCCACATAGCTAGCGCAAGACAGGGGTAATTGGAGATCGCAGGGAGAGGCCTTCGTCTTGCAGTAGACATAAATATAGGCTGATGATGGTGATAGTCCACATGTTTTTCAAGAAACGAATACAGTGGACTACCATTAACTACACTATGGTTAATTAGATATTTCTGTTCATTCGATCCAGAAAAAGTCTTGGCTCGCCCCCACACACTTCTATGGCCGGGTCGAAACTCGTTATTTATATCATGAAGCTAGCCTTTACTGGATAACTTGAACATCACTGGCCCCCTTATGGCTGCAAAGTTGATCTTGGTGGCACTAGGAGACAGTGAATGCGTCGAGGACAAGTTATCTGCTGCCAAAAACACTCATTTGCGACCTACTTTTGGCAGATTTCGAAGTGAGAACAGCAGCTAGCAGTGTCTAATTGTTTGCGCGTTTGTATATATAGGAAGCGAAAATTGCTTGCACATTAGATACGAAACCGAAATCACGTTTGTGGCGTTAGCGACTGTCAAGCCAGCGTCGCCGCTATGGTCATCACAGGATGGCGGCAGAACAACTCTGCTTTCAGGCTTTAATTATAGTGTGCTAGAGTACTATACTTTAATTGGTGGCAGAGTAGGTCAGGAAATGCGGAGTATCAGACGCAATGGGCCGCAAGGTGGGCGATATGTTGTCCATCCGTGGCATAGCCAGGGAGTGGCACACTGGGCACGAGACCCCCCCTCCTTAAAAAAAAAAAAGAATTTGGCTACGCAAATGTAGTCCATAGACAGTGACAAAAAAAATTTGTCTGCGATAAATTTCCATACTGTGAATGTAAGCACTGGAGGGTTCACGGTCATGCGTCTTGATGACATTACACTTCCGTTGAACTGTCCTTTTTGAACGTTATGCTAGAAAGCATTTTTATGCCCGTTTTTGCTGGCCCTTTAAGTAAAGGGAGGTACATTTAATTGGTGATCAGGTCTTGTTGTTTTGAAGGAAAGGGTTTATTGCACAACTAGAAACTGGTATTTTAGTGAACCATTTGAGGCGTTGGAGGCTCTTTCATGGTACTGACTGTCCTAGCAACGATTATTTAACTCTAGTTATATGCTATTGTTCAATCTTCAATGTTTCAAAATTTATTTACTCGTAAATACCTTATTTATTTGCTCAGTCTTACAGATGTCTACCAAAATTAGGCTAAACCCACCGTGTTGGTGCAGTGGCTATGCATGGCGCTCTGCTGCTGAGCACGAGGTCACTGGTTCGGTTCCCTGTTGCAGCGGCCGCATTCTGATCGGGGTGAAATGCGAAAACGCTCGTGTCTACTTGCATTTAATTGCACATACTAAAGAAATCCAGGTGAAGAAAGTAATACTGAGCCGTCCACTACGGCGTCCCCCATAACCCAATTTACAGTGTCTGGACGTTAAACCCAACAACTCAGTTTAAAATTGTAGTAAATGTTCGTTATAGCCAGTATCGCTTAAGTGTTATAGCACAAAAGTCTGCTTCATTCGATGTAGGTAATACCGAAATCCAACGCGATGCGGATAACCTGTTTTGATTTACAAAAGTGTACATATGTAGGGGTAATTGGAGATCGCAGGGAGAGGCCTTCGTCCTGCAGTGGACATAAAATATAGGCTGATGATGATGATGACATCATTAGGAATGGGTTCTGCGGATATCCATGAGCTGACCAATTCACAGAAAGGAATTTAAAGTTCCTATCCACCGAACCTGGTGCTTCAGGGTTCGATTCATGCACCAGGGTGAATTTTACTCCAAGTACTCAACTACCGTATTCACTCGAATATAGGTCAAACATGAATAGAGGCTGACCCGTATATGTAGAACTTGTTGTAAGATTATATATATATATATATTGGATTATAGGCTGACCGAATCGGTACCACAAGTGGCATCTTTGTCAGAACTGCCAGAAAAGTCTTGCCTCGTCGGATGCTTCGCAGGCTTCCTCGGCACCCCAAACAACGTCGTCCTTGGTGCCATCAAGTGCGTTGGATACGGATAAGTTTTTGAAGCAACTCTGGATAATCCTCAGACTTCCGCACACTCAACGAAGGAACTCCGTTAGTTAGCCTTGGTATTTTGCTAATGTGGTCGAGATTCTTTGGTCACGAATATAGGTCAATAGCTCATTTTGAATAACAGTTTCGCGGAAAAAAAAAGAAAGGTCGACCTACCGAATAAATACGCTACTTGCTTCTCGAGAATGCCATGCGGTTTTCCTTTGCGGTCTACTGGTTCTGTTGGGGAACCCTTTGAAGAAGCGGTGCACGAAAGCGTAGACATCACACTTCTGACATTTGCTGTGATTTATTGAACCCAGTACAAAAATGTGCATCCGCCTGCAAGACATCTAGAAACCACCACAGCTATCGCACTTGGGTGGGCTGGTTAGCCATTAAAGTCGATCACCTTTTGTTTCATCACGAAGGGCAAGTCAGCCATGCTTCGTTTTTCCTGAGGTCTGGACAATCCGTTCCCGGCCGGTTTAGATGAACTGAAACGTCTGTAGTAAGTCGTCGTGAAACTTCTGACCGGCATGAAAAAAATTCTCATGAACGCAATGAAAGTCCTCTGTAAGAACAAGCTGGCAATGCTTCCCACTGCTCTCCATACCGACAACCACCGGCTGCTCGTAACAAAATGTTGAGACGTGGTGTATATGGGCGCGCCGAGTCCGATGCGCAAGAGTTCTTCCACGGTGTAGACTCTTCTTGCCGGCACTGTGTTTCCCTGCGTTTTCGATGCGTCGTCGAAGCTCGTCGAGTTGGCCAGCATGGAGTTGATGCACCTGATTACGTGATGCCGGTCGTCCATGACGGAGCGACTCCTAGCTTCCAGAGCCTTGGACGCGGCCACAGCCGCCCTCGCCGTTCGCGTGTCCACGTCGTTGGCGCGCCTGTATCGGGAGACCTCGAGCAGCTCGAGCCAGCGCGGGCACGTCTTGGACCGGGTGTCGTGGTCGTCCTGTCCACAGTTGAGACAGCGCTGCCGTCGCCCTGCACACGTATCTGAGTCGTCGTCGCCATTGACAGCTCCGGGGCTCCTGGAAATGAGCGGTGAGGGAGAGCAGTAGACATGCAGTAAGTGAAGAGGACCAAATGAAGGAAAGACGTTTCAGCTCCCCTAACCGGAGTCTTGTGAAGAAGTATTGTGACAACATGGCCTCCGAGCGTGCCGCCCGATCTCGAAGTCCGTGGGGACGGGACTGGGAAGAGGGCCTTCGTCGAGGGAGCCGAAACTTCCTTCCTTCATTTTCTTTTGCGGTTGGCGTTCTTTTTTTGCTTACTCTCACGATCCTTCCCGGCAGACAGCCTTCCGTCAAAACCTCACCATCGGAGAGTCACAGAGCTTCCTACAAAAATTATTACAACTCTTGCGCTGTGATCGCTTAGCAATAGCATAATTATGAATGAAAGTCAGGCGCATGGATTTGTCTAGACTTCGATCTGTTGTAGTTTTTAAAGTGTGAGCCAACAAATATATATATCCACGTACATGCATAATCATGGCCAATTGTTGCCGTTTTAACGCAATAGTTTGTTGAAGGCTATTAATCTGCAGAGTCCCAAAGCCGTTTGAAGCCATAAGGATGGAGTTTAAGCATTTACATGTACTACCCATAATGCACATCCGTGCTGGCAGAACCGCCTCGCTTGTAACTTCCGCAGACACGCCGAGTTCCCACTAGTAATTTTTGTAGGAAACTCTATATGGAAAGAGTATAGTATGTACTGCGTTTTACTTTTTCGAATGGTACGTTTGCGACGATGGAGTGAGTCATCATAATCATCATAATGAGCCGATTTAACCCCGGTGAAGCCCTCATGTATCATAATTGCGACTAGCTAGCCCAGCTTTCTTGTTTCTATGAAAGCCCTGCACAGAGGCGTCTAGTCCTGTACTGCGCTAGCTGAACTTATTCTTTGCCTCAAGCATCATAATCCATTTGCACCATCTAATCCCTCGCAGCGTTAGCATTTCCTTTCCTTTGGTGTCCCTTCTGCACACTAAGCAACGTAGTGATTGTTCCGGCGATACATTTTTAGATGTATGAATGCGAACGAAAGTTGTGTCATAGGTTTTTAATGGGCACGTTGGCAACGTGCACCAAACGGCACTTTGCATTAGTTCTTCCGGAACTTACTTTGCGTACGCACTCGTTTGGAATTCGTTATAGTTGCTTACATTATCCCGTGATGTCGTTGCTAGCGCTCAATTCTTTTGCCAGGTTGCTGTTCTGGGCATTCTCAAATTCCGCCATGTTTGCGGTTTAAGCCAATCGGAGAAGGCGTAGCCGCTCTCCGAGCCAATCAAGTTGACAAGATGGTGAATTTGACTGTATGGCAGTATGACAGAATTCGACCATGTCCAGATAGCATAGCACTAGCGGTGTGTGCAGACTATACAATGTCGCCACTGACGTTGCAAGAAGCACGCTCTCTGGCTGGCCCGGTCTATAGTTTCTGTTTTGACGTGCTTCCTCCCCCGTCCCCCTCATTAAAAATAATTTCTGTATTTTCATATAAATTGCATGCTACGTGTTTCAGGAGGGGAAGATAAATCTAAGACAACCGCTTCTCTGACGGGATGAAAACGTCGCTGGAATTGCATTTTAAAAAGGGGCACTAAGTAGAGATGCTGAATATAAACTCGGCGGTCATTTTTTTTTTTTTTTTTCAGAGCTCTCCTTGTAATCTTTTCCTTCCCCTGCGCTTTAGAACTACATAGTCGGCCGAGGGAAGGAAGGTAGTGCGACAAGATTAGCAAATTTGCTGGCATATATAATGGAGTGCGCTGACGCAAGAAAACAGGGTAGCTCGGAGATCGCTGGGAGATGCCTTCGTCCTGCAGTGGACATAGAACGAGCTGATGATGAACTTGCAGTCATACCCTTTGAAGAACGCTGGCGGCGGCGGCCTTGGACACACGGCCATGACGTGTCCGATGCGGCCGCACAGCTTGCAGCGCGCCGGCCGGTCGACGTACAGGTGGACCCTGTGCTGGATGAACCCGATGTCCACGTAGTCCGGTATCTGCGCCGAAGCGAACGTCACGATGGCCGGGCTCGGTGGGTGCGGTATGCGCACGTTAAGCACCGGCACCGCGGACCGTATGGCGGCCTCGATGTCGGTGGCCGTCATGCCGGGCGGTATGCCGTTCACGACGCCGACGGCCTTGAACGAGCTGCGCGGCTCGTGCACCTCGACGGCCACGCCGCACAGCCGCCGGATGCCCATCAGCGCGGCCGTCACCTCGGTCTTCAGCGTGTCGACGGCGAGCAGGTTGAGGCGCGTGTTGACGCGCACCCTCCGGATGCCGTCGGGAGCGACGGTCTCGAGCTCCTTGGTGATCCTGATGCAGTTGAGGCTTCTCACCTGCGTTCGGGTGGAGACGTTTGAGAAAACTAAGAAGGTTCCCTCACATTATTCAGATATGCCACACACCGCCTCCCTATCCCTACCACCAAATCATGGGTAGTTGACTACGGCCACCACATTCCAGGAGCTAGAGTACCTGGCAGCGTACATCCACGGCCGCTGGATTAAAAAAGAAGTGGTACATAGCCGCCATAAAGTGCGCTGGCAGAGGTTACTTGCCGGTACTTTGTAGCGATGCCTTTTTGATGCTAATGCCTTTTCGCGCTTGGTCAGTGGTCAGAGCGACGGTCCGCTCACATTATCAGCGGCATCAGCCGGCCGTGAGCGGTGGATGATAAGACTAGTATAGACTAACGCATCGCTGCAAAATACTGGCCCTGCTCGTTAATCCGCTGAGCAACAATAAACAATTAAAAAGCTTTATCTCTCTCTCCGACCAGGTTTGGGCATCGCAAAGTGATAAGCGCTTTGCGTAGAACACACTTTGACGATCGCCTCTGCAAAGTATCAAACCACTTCACGGCGCGAAGACAGCTCACATTTCAAACGAAAGCACACGCGCTAGAGCTTCTCGATAGAGCCCCGTTTGTTGCTTGAGAATCCTGCAAGGTCACACGCCTCCGCGAAAGACGCACTGTCTGCAACGTCAGCTATTATGGCATGTGACTTCGCTAAATCACCCAATGCAGTACGCGCAATACCGTCAATCTGATAGTAAGCGCGACACGAATTGCGTAGTACTTTATGGAAGGCACGCGGGCACCAATGATTACGCTGGAACCTTCGACGAGTCATGTGTAACAGCCGACGCGTTTGACCCGCACATCAAATTTCGACGATCGCTGACTGTGCTCGCCGCTATCGTTGTGCTTCGAGCAAGGCCGCTTCAAGTGTCACTTGCTTTTGTGGGCACAGGTTCGCCCAATGAAGAGTTAGTTTCGTGATTCGAAGTTTTGCTACTGTGTTCTTCACCGTCACTACAACGGGACAGCATTATCTATTATTCTTTTACGTGCCAGATGCAAGGTCGATGCCAGATGCGCGTAACCCAGCATGACAGCTGGACCAGCTAGCTCGAATTAGTGCCTTTTTTCTTTTCTAAGGTGTGTGTCAGTATACTGAACAAACGCCAGTACTGACCTGCGTAATACCGTCGATGGGCACTACGAGGGCGGTGGTGCCGACGGCAATGCGACTCGGTTCGAATCGAAGCGACGGCAACGACAAGTCGTCGTCGCCCTCCCAGCGCGTCGGGAAGCAGCCGCCCTTTTGGAGGTACGGGTCGTTGTAGTGATGGTAGCAGGGACCCAAATAGCTGAACGAGGCGTCCTGACTCGCCAGACGCTGCATCCTGTCGGCTAGGGACTCACCACTGCCTGGTTGCCGGTTGCTGCCGAGTTGCTGCGGGTTGTCGCTGGGGGTAAGTTGGCAAGGCCAGTGTGAACGATCGGGTGTCTCTGGGGCAGCGTTGAGTGGAGCCTTGTAAGTCGTAGTTGTACCGGGAACTGTTACTGCCGTGTTTTCGTTAGTTACGAAGGCATGGGCATTGTCGCTCGTCTCTACGACGGGAGCGATCTTGGAATCTGTGACGCATGGTTTCACTTCCGCGGTTGGCTTTCCTGAAGATTTAGGCTGCGGGCCCGCGCCGCTTTTTGAAGACTTGCTCTTAGTACTTCGGCGCTTGGATGACTTGCGGTTCTTGCGAGACATGCTGTTTGCGGGGAAGCTCAAGTCGTAGGTGCAACACAAGGTTTTTCTTTTCTAAATTGGAAGCTTTGTGTATCTTCGGCGTTGACAGTCTATGCTAACCTCTGGGCCCGCTGAGATCGGGGTTTTTCTTTTTTTCGACTGGAAGCTTTAGCGTCTCTTCAGTTGGGGTTGTAGGCACTCTACTGAGCCCCGGGCGCGCATGGTTTGTTCGGATTTCTACATTGTATTTCGCTCTACTTTATGGACGCTGGGCTAATAATACGTGGCAGCTGCCGCAGACATATTGAAGCGCTGCCCGTTTATGTGGAAGTTATTGCTGCGCCTCAATATCCTAACTGTTTCTGTCAGCGTAGTCCAGAAGCTAGCTCCCCGTGTTGTGCTTTTTATGAGGTAAATGATGTAACAAGATAGCTTCCCCTGTGTCTTCAGGCTCGTCAGTATACAATGGGCGCCTAAATTATTAGTTCGCAATAGATGATCCGCCAAAGTGCATGAAATAAATGTGCGGCGGGTGCCAATAGGAAATAAAGCACTTGCTTTGCTTTGAAGGCCGTCAGTTAATTAGCCTTATTGCTATGGTACAATGAGTGCAAAGTGGCAGATTATTTGAGAAGTATAGATTTACCTATGCAGGTATTGCAGAGTGAGGCGTGAGGTGGCGCTCGGGCAGCAGTGGTTGCTTGAATGCCAGTGATGTGCTCCCGTCCATATTGATGCAACCGGTACAAAGATAGGGATAGACTTTGCTAGATGGAGAGATGTAGAAGCGTATACACGCGCCGCCAACATTCATATGCTTGCCAAAGGGCTCGCACGTCCAAGTTGTGACCGCACTTCAAATATTCACATATTACTCGGGGCGGTGGCACCGTTGGGATACATCACGATAATTTAAATGGCGCACATCAAGTGAACAACAGTATTTTAATTTTACGCGCACCAAGCAGAAGTATCAATCTTGAGTGGTAGATTACGCTTCTGTCATCGCAAGGTTGCGTTAGAGGCCAACAACTACGAAATTTCACTTTGGTTAAATTTGTTATAAATTACTAGTATATTGACACATTTACTTTTTTTATCCTTTTCTCGAGGACTGCATTTCACCCACTAACAACACAATGTTATCGCTCAGCGCGAGACGCGCCTGCATGATTGGAACTTACTGGAAAGCTATCGAATGATTATACCTGTTGTCTGTTGTCGCCGAAGCTTGTGTAATCTGATTGTAGGCGCGGCGCGAGTTTTGTAGTACTTTCTGGAAGACACGCGGGCACCAGCGATTACTCGGGAACAGTCCATGACTCGTGCATAAAAGCCTACGCGCTTGACCGGAAGATCAGATTTCGACAATCGCCGACTGTGTTCGCCGCTATGGTTGCGCTTTGCGTGTAACTTGCTTTTGTGGGCGCAGGTTTGCCCAATAGAAAGTTAGTTTCGTCATTCACAGTTTTGCGACTGTTTTCCTCACTGTCACTAGTACGTGACAGTATACCACTAAAGCAATCTCAAAAAAGCCGCGGGGCTGGACTGGTATTTTGTAGCGGTGCCTTTCCGGTAATAATGCCTTTTCGCGCTTATCGCCCTTTGCGAGTGGTCAGAGTGACGGTCCGCTCGCGTTATCAACGGAATCAGCCGGCTGTGAGCGGTGGATGATAAGACTACAATATAATAAGTCATAAGGCATCGCTACAAAATCGCGACCTTGGTGAGTGCACACTTTTCGTGTTAGCAGAAGTTTAGACGGCATCTAAGCAGACGACGGGTGCACCTAGTGGTTGTCGCTATGACGTAAGTCTCAGCACGCAGCCTCCGAGGTTTTCCAGCGCGCCGCGGACAGCCGTGGACGCCGCCTTATCTCGGAAGTCGTGGCGAGGAGCCGCGCGCTCTGGATCATGCGTCGTTTCCGGCGAGCAGGTAGTGGCGTTTTTTTTTTTTTTTTTTTTTTTTCCTTTTCAGTTTCAGTATCACATACGGCTATCTTGCGATATTTTCATGACACTTCCGCTACACGGAGGTCCCTTTATATCTACAAAATCTAGGCTTCTTACGCTGTCCAAAATTTCCTTGCAGTTCGTCTTTAAAAAATAGGCGCAGTTTCGCCTGAATGGCGAAGCAGCATTGATAGCCATAGCAAAAAGTAAGGTTCGTAGTTTTATCGGCCGTATAATAGGCAGTAAACATTCACTTACTAATTAAATGAACAAGCATGGTGTCATGCACACGCAGTCGAATATCAACAGATCTCGATGGCCGCCAACACACGCTGTCTGTATACGTGGCGCGATGAAGTACCCCCTTTGTCGCTCGCACTGACAAGTATATCAGATACCTCGGGCTATCAACACGTTGAATTTTGTGTGGCTTTGTCGTGGCGTTCTGCGCATGGTTGGTGTGCTATATTGTGTGACTATATAAATCGCCATGCTTTCTGAAAGAAGAAAAACTGTTGGAAGTCAGCGCTCTGTCCTCTCTTCTGCCGCCTCTGGTGGCCTTGCGCTGTAAAGATTAACACTTTAAAGATAACACGAGGTAATTTGTAAGCTCAAGTTGGAATCAGTAGCGCAAGACTACCGCGTTCCACTCTTAAAGGCGAAGCTTACGCGTCCTGCAAGCTTCTTGACCTCCTTGGGTGAATGCTGATATTTTCAATGTGTCGTATACCACGAAAAAATGAAGCTTCGGGTTCTTGCTGGCTGCAGCCATATTGTCTAAAAAGGAATATTTCGCCTAAAACGTTACGGCGAGCAGCTGTGTCTGTTTCGCCAAGCAGGTCAGTCACAACGGTTCCCCAAGCAACAAGCACCGGTAAATTATTGAACTGAGTGGAGCGTGTAGGCACTGAAAATAGAATAATAATTGGCCCATGCATTTTTTGTGTGCGGCAAACAGCTTAAAGCCTCAATTCGCTTTACTTAAAATTGCCGCCCCTTAAAATTAACCGGTGAAGAACGGCTTAGCTTTGAGAAGCAGTGCAAAAAGCAAGCGGCACTGGCAGACTCTATACTGCGGTGTTGTTTACTCCTCGTGCTACTACCGAGCGTTTCTGTGAATAACTGCGAATATTCGATATTTTTCATGAACTGCTCGTCGTGAGAAATTAAGCATTAGAGGGTTAAAGTCAAGGTAAATGTTGTAGAAGTCACATATAGCCAGCATTTGTTACATGCCTATTGCAACACGGCAAGTGTGGTCGTTTAAATGGATTGTTCTATCCTATGTTATCGCATTTATGCTTTTAGTATCCACGTGAGCTACTGCTGCAGAGTGTAGAAGTGCGCATGAAAAACTCGTTCCGCTCTGGACTGAGCTCCGTTGGCCGGCACTGTGACGTTGCCTCTGAGAAATATATTGTTGTCTATGAAATAAGCTATTTCAATAAATTTTGATGAACGAAGACATCGTAAAAATATATTTCAGAGGGCTTTCCTAAATAGCATAGAGAACGAGAGCGAACAAACGGAAATACTGCGGAAGGCGCGACGCGACAGGCGCGAATCCTTGCCGTGACGTCATGCGAGAGGCGCTCGCAGCGCCCCTCTTGGTCGTTCTCGGGGCTTAGCACGCGTTATGCGAAGACGTGGGTTGGTATCCCACCGGCGTCCAGTTGGTTTTTCAACAACTTTATTTATCATATATTTACTTCAATTAAGCTCTACAGTTAATTTCCCCTATGATATCCTTCGTGTCATTGTTTGTTGGCTTCTTATGATTTGACTAATAAACATCACACCCCTCGGTTTCCTTTATTCTTGTCCGTTCTACAGATTGTACAGTTACATTTGCCTGTAATGACTCTTATTCTGTCTATCTCTTCCCTGCGCTCTTTTTTTTTTTTCACCAATACTCTAAAGGTCTCTTGCTTATCTCGACTACTGACCGGTTAAAACACTTCTGAATGGTGTACGTCCCCTATACGGGTCTCGCTGGGTGAGTATTGCGGCATTCCGTTACAAAGTGCTGAGTCGTTTCTGCTGCGGCGGACATTAGAGCAGCTGTGTATACTATCAAAGGTAAATATGTAGTAACTCTAGCAGCCACAACTTCGTAGCGCTCTCTGGCCGTTGCATGGGTGCTTATTCTTCCAGTCCCGTATGTTTCGCGCTATTTAATACATAGGACTCTCGTGTTTGTTTCATTCTCCCTGTGCTGACATGTTTGCGCGCCGTTGAAAAAAAAAAAAAAAAAAAAGAAAAAAAAAAAGAAAGGAACGTGCACAGCTTCCAATGAACTCCGTATACGATATAGCCTCGATTAACCACGCTTCGGACAGGCGGCCGCAGCAATGGCGGGCGTGCTCTTATTTTCTTGCTCCTCGTCGGCTAATTCATTTCCGCGTGGCACCCTTACCCTTCTCGAGCACGTAGGCACGGCGCGCCCTCTAGCGGTGTTTGTACGAACGAGGGGACATGAAGAATTATGGCCACCTGAAAGCGAACACCGGAAGCGCAGCGACTGGCTACCGCGTTGATTGGAATTGAACACGCGTAAGTTGCTTTAATATGCTAGAACCGTGCAACCGTTTACGGACGACGCTACGGATCGCTTCAGCCAGTCGCGAGCTGCCCGCAGCTCTCCCCCGAGCCACTGTGCTGAACAGGCTGAGTGGACGAATCTGGGCCGACAAGTCGAGAGCGGTCTAATAACAAGCCCTTTAATAAGTGGCGCTTTTTTTTTCTTCTAAAGATAGCCCCGAAACAAACGGAACGTTTGGTGTAAAGAATGTGTTTGAAATAAAGCTCGTTTGAGTCGGATCTATAATTTGAGCACTATACTTCTACACGAATTTTGGGAGATGTCCGAATTTGTTAATGCATCGACATAAAGGAGATTGAAGATTGGCTGCTGTCACATTGTAACTCCGCTTTGCGCTATATATACAGAATGATCAGATGACGGCTGTTAAGTTTCTGAACTTGTCTGTCAGAGTAATGCGTGTTTATAAATACCCGCTTGATAAATTCACCCGGCAACACTACTCAAGAAGGCAGGAATATATATGCATATGTAATGCGGGGATCTTCAAGGAATAGCTGCGAATGCCAACGAGCCTAAAATGGGACAATTGACTGTAGAGTATTGCAAGTGGTTCGGCAAAAACCAACAGATCTAAATTACCTTATAATGGGCGGAAGTGTTTCACATTGTTCAAGGCGACGGTGGCGTGCTCCCTGCGCAGCGACAATGGAGTGACGTTTACTACAACGTCACTGCAACGTCACTGCGCTGGTCCCCTGCCTCCACGCCCCCTTCCGACGCTACCGGTGTTGCATGTGATATACTTCGGCGCTGCAGCAAGTATAGCTAGCGCTGCCTCGTTGATATCAGAAATGGTCACACTATTCATCATCATCAGCCTATATTTATACCTCATACCATTGTGTGACGGTGACCGAAAATGTCCAGGAAGTTTGTGCCGGCACGTTTGCTACTATTTACAGCCGACGTATTTAGCGGTAAGCAGCTCGACCATTGCGTTTGCTTAACTTTCGTCCTTGCCGCCTTGTCAAACGTCGTAGCGTCCAGGGTTTAAGTTATTTGTAGTACTATAGCTGTGTCAGAGCTTAGCTATAGTGTCTGTTATGCTCACTTAGTGATTGCTTCTGCGGGAAATGCGTCTTTCTTTCTCTCTCTCTCTCTCTCTCTGCGGGAAACACAGTGTTCAGCTCGCTGCACGGTTTTCATCGGTCGGAGTGCACGCTTCATCGAGGAATGTGCCTTGCGGGTAGTGGCGCCTATGGCGAATGCGAGTCTCTCCTTATCGGCAGAGCGCGGACACGTAAAAAAGGAGGAGGAGGAGGAGTGCAGAGCGTTGACTGGACATCCCACGGTACGCAACAAAGAAGATGGAAGATTATTTAGGCTAAAGTCTCCACTATAGACGTTACTCGAGATTGCAAAGAATGGGGGAAACGGTCGCGTAGTGCGACAACAATCGCGTCGCAACGGTTTGGGAAAGTGTTTGCGGATTGAGTGTTTAGTTTTGCGGCAGACTCCCTGCGCTTGAGGCTGCAAACGGAGTGAGTGTTTGCAGCCCTTTTATGTACCGCGAGAACGGAATTTTACTTCCTCGTGGGACACGCCCGGTTTCCAAAAGCGCGTCGCGCAGAGCGATCTCAACTGTGCCTGCTATCTGTGTCTGACGACTGATTCGCATGATCGTATATGCGCCCGGAAACAGCGCAGCGCCGCGGTGTGTTTTGTACACCCGTGAGAAAAAGTATACGGACCACAGGCTCGCCAAAAAGACCGAATTTCTTCGTAAATAACCCCTATAAACTGAGACTGAGAAATGCACTGGAAATTTCGTAATGGCAAATTTGGACTGTAGTGCTCAATTTCAGGTTACATTCACAGGCAGGTGCGACAATCGGCTTTATCGCGGGTATGTACGTTCCTGGTCCGTACACTTTTGCACAAGGGAGTAAGTTGCGAACGCTGTGTCAAATAATTTTATAGACTTGACCCGTTTGACTGCCTTCGAAGTAACGTGTAAAATCGCCTAAAGGAGCCGGCAACCGCCCAGAACGTGTCAGGGAATGTTGATGAAAATGAAAATTCAGAATTTATAGTGACATGATCGAAGACGCTGTTTGCGGTTTAAACAGCATGCAATTATAATTTTAAAACGGCACAGAAAGTAGCGAAATACGGTATGTCGCGACGCTTTGCGGTGAAACTTTGGTACTATAGTGCTGAATTCCCACCACGTGACCGCAGATTCCTGTCCGTAAGTCGGCTGTAAGTGCACTGTATGTGTTGTTTGAAATCGTATTATTTATATTTTATAGGCATTTGCGCTTTATTCTATTCGTATTACGATCTAAGGAAAGTTCACGATCAAGCCGCTCTGCCTACGCGGCAACGAGGTTTAGAAAGATTCGTGCTAGGAATTCTTTTTTTCCCCGTTTCAGAGGGGACGCTCAAAGCATCCGTCCGTCCGAGTAGAACGGCAGAGCCGTGGCGTCCCTCACAGCATGGCGGTGCACACTATGCTATTTAGCATGTATCCAAGTTCTGATCGCGCATTCGAGTTAAATATTCTTCGCTCCAACTCGCTCAGGTTATCAAGAGGCTACATGCTCACGGATGGCAACACGCTGAACTGTGCATCACGTGTAAAAGTACAGTTCACTGTTGTAAAAGCGTCGTTTCGCTTACGAAAACGTCGCTTGGCTTGTATATGACCAAAGCAGTTGGACAGGAAACCACGAAAGCACGTAGTATGGCAGAAATAATTCAACACTTCCGAAAGCGTGAACAGCATGAGCATCGGCTTGATAAACAAAATATTGATTTCTCACTGCTGTAGGGTCGCCACTTGTAGTCTGCACTCCACCAATGCCGGCTTATAATCGCTATCGCGCTCACCTTTCACTTTCCAGCATAGGAATGGATAAATACGATCACGACTACATATCGAAAATGCTGAAGAATTTTTCATAATGTGTATTAAAGCGCAACCGGCCTTGGTGGCTAATGTGAATACGGCGTTCTGCTCGTGAGGATGAGGTCGCGGGTTCGTTTCTCGCCTGCGGCGGCCGCACACGTGTACCGTACTTTGGGTGCACGACCTCACGTAGTCGTAAATATTCCCCAGCACTTGAACCAGTTAGATCAATCAATCAATCAATCAATCAATCAATCAATCAATCAATCAACCAAACGCAACTAAAGACAGAATACAGTGACAACCGAAGGACTGAGTCCACTGCGTTATCGTCTTTTTTATGGTACTTTGAAACATGCGCGATGACCTATAATTAGCTAGCCCGCCTCGCCATCTTGTCATATCAGCGACCAAATAGTCCGAAAGTTGCCTTGAGACTTAACAACGATGAAAAGCAGCTTCCATTATTAGTTTTGTTAAACGGCGTTCCCATGCAGGCTGAACTGCTATGCTTGCACCTCCCATGCACTATAGCGCCAGTGTTCCCCCTAGTAACCTTTGTTGGAAACTCTTATGTTGCACAGGATGCTCGATGCGATGGACACCAGTTGCTACACGTCGCCGAAACGGTCTTATTCTCAAGACCAACTGGAAGAACGCAAGTACGACCACAAAGCTCGTGCTTTCAATGAACTGAAGGAGCGTGCTTGTGCGCGCGTTCATTGTTCTCGTGCTATGAGCCACGCGAACCTACGGGGGAAGAACGATGAACTTCCGCCAACTAGCTCTGCTGATGCCTGTACGTATTAGCAGCCACGTGATCAACGAGGGTAACGCAGTTACCACCGCGAAGAAAAAAAAAAGAGAGAGAGATAATGCGGGACTTTTGTTCAACAATCTTCAGGCACAGTCGATGCATCGTTCTGTCTGTAGGGCAGGTGTGAAGTCGACCCACGTTTTATTGCGATAGGAATTGTATGGATGCTCCAAGCGCATTTGTGCCGTCGCCGTGCGCCGTATGCTATATGTGCGAGTGAAAGCGTACGAGGGTGAACCGACAATCGCGGCTAAGCGCACGCGACGAGCGAGGAGGAAGGCAGGCCGTAAGCGCGCGGTCTTTCGCGCGCGAGGCACGGGGGCGAGGTGACGGAGAGAGGGGGAGGGGGGTGCGTTCTTCTCCGTCGGCTGCTGCTCACAACGCGGCCGCGCGGGTGCCGTATCTTGAAAACCAGTTGCGATGGGGGCGAAGTGCGCGCCCGCGCGGGCCTGATCGTCAAAGAGATCTGCGATGAGGACAAACTGCATGCGCCGAGTGCCGGTAGCTTCGTATGCGCTGTGCTTTCGACGTTTAGTTCGCGTTGAAGCGAGACGAGAGACAGCGCGAATGTCAATTTACCCGCTGCTGCTGGCACGCTTTCTCACTCCGGCGTTTTCACAGCGAGTTTCCGGGGTCATCGAGCGAGATGTGTTCATGTTTACTTGTGCGTGCGTGACAACGTGCTTGTCTGTTTAGTGAGTAAGCGAATGTTTACAACTTGATAAGGCCCATTAAACTACTCACCATCATCGGGAATTTTACGTGTAGAAAACTTGTGATACCGAAGGGGGAGAACTCGTGTTTTAATCGCTAATAAACAACTCGCATTAGTCGAAAAAAAAAATGGCAATTGGCAGACTCAACTTCGCCTTTCGGGCGAAACTGCGACTTTCTTCTTTAATGTGAAGCATTCTTGGCGAATTCAACCCAGTTTTCTGTAACGACTATCTGGACGTTTTTGTGGGCCGATCCTGAAGGCAGTACAGTGTAAAAATGGGGGCTGTTGCCCGGGTACGTCCAGTCTCAAAATGTGGGCCGAACCAGAAGGTAGAGCAGTGAAAAACTGTGGGCAGTTCCCGTAGATATGTATTCGCCACTGGAAATGTGCCGCTGGGAAATGCGCCGCTCTTCAATGAAGCTACAATAGACGCGGCGCGCGTAAGGCTCGAGATGTTGCGAAGGTGTTTGCTGTGCTCTCACTGGTGCTTGGATCGCGGTGCCATTTTTTTAACCTGTGGTCGAAATCTGCGCAAGAACTATATAATAGCGCGAAAGAAAAAAGACGAAATAAATAATACGGCAAGCGTATACATTTGGCGTATTATTTACTTGGTCTTCTTTCTTTAGCGCCTCTATTTTTTTCAGTATATATTCTTTCTTGTGAGAGTCATTTGAAATTTGTGAGAGTCAGTGAGAAACGAGACACTGCCCAGAACCAATATGTATGGTTAAGGAAGACTTGCTAAACTGGACTTGTGGATCACATTTCTCATGGACTCATGGACCACACTTAATGCCGGAGACGGGTCATCATCGGAATTTTACGTGTAGAAAACTTGTGATACCGAAGGGGGAGAACTCGTGTTTTAATCGCTAATAAACAACTCGCATTAGTCGAGAAAAATGGCAATTGGCCGACTCAACTGTAGTTGACGTCTACGTAATGCGAAGCATTCATGATCTGTAGAGAACGGTTGTGTGAATAACTGTTGTGTAGCGAACGTGGTTATGTATATATTACATGATGCAGGGGTTTACTTAAGACACAATGTTTGTAATGGCAATATATAAGATTGCAAGTGAACTAAATCCCACTGGCACAAACCGAGTACACACATACCCAGTCAGCCCTGTGATACGTATAATTTTCGACTGCGGTATCACCGGGATCGGCCCAACAGTACAATAAGATACCCCGCACGCCCGCCCGCTCGCGAAAAAGTGCCTAATAACCGCATGAATTAATTATCGTCAAATAATCATCAAATAATTTGAAGGGCTCGCGATCTTTCCGCTGATCGAAATCTTAGCTGGCGTGACCAGTGCTTCCCGTAGTCTTGACCTGCCTTGGCTCCGTGTAATAGAGGCGCTGTATATTGGCGTAGCTTGCCGTGCCATACCCTTGTCAGATACCGAAGCTATATCTCGAGTTTGACCTACTCGCCAATAGATCATTAATTACCAATTTTGAAGAAATGTCGGCCTCGCGGGAAAGCTTCGTTTGTAAGAGGCGTATTACATCATGCACTGATGCAATCAGCGCTATACTGGATCGCCATGGAAAATTTTCCTCAAGAAATTAGGGGTAATTTCCGTTGAACTAACACACAAGAGCACTTGTTAGGATAACCTAGAGTGCCAGCTAGTCCAATGTTTGTTTGTAGTGTGCCGTTAGAAATCTAGGCAAAGTCGCAGTAAAGTAGGCGTTTCTATAGACAGCAAAGAAAGGTGGAAGCGGGTGTGTGTGTGTGTAATGAAACGCCCGTCGAGAATCGTGCCACATTTTTGGTATAGGTGTTGCAGACTCTCAAGCGTCAGCTCGGCGGCGCTCGAGGCAGAAAACGCCGCGTGCGTTTTCAGCCGTGCCTTTCCTACATCGCCATGCGGAATGTTACTTCCTCCTAGGACACACCCCATCCCCGTGAGCAAGGCGCCACGCGATCTCGATCCCTCTCCTATCATCTCCATTTTTTCCTTCATTTTTCTTTCGTTGTCGTGTTGTGAATCGGCTGGGGCGTCTGTTGGTGCCGTGATCATTTAGTTCGTACATTAGTGCGGCGTGTGCCCTTGTTTTGCGACCAACTTACATAAGTTGTCGGAGGGGGGGGGGGGGGGTGTCTCCGATAGCCAGAATTGAGAGTTGTCTAGTCGTCGTCGTCAGTTGAGCAGCTCTGTATGTCCACTCCTTCCTTTAATCGGTCGCCTTCGGGCGCAGTTCTCTCGCTGCTTCATCGGAAGCGGGTCGTTTCTCGGAACTCGAAGCTTAATTCAGACCGGTAATTTCAAACGGAATTCGGTCAGCGGCGGCCCGTGTACGTTCCGCTCGACTGGGTTCCTGGGTCTGCGTTTGTACGTACACTGTACTTACGAAATTTATGAGTGATGAGCTTCGGGCGATTTGGCGAGCTTTTGGAGAACAGTGGAAGAAGTGCACTGCGAGGTCTATACTGTTGCTCTGCTGGTGGGCACTGTGCTCGCAGAGCTAAGTGGGCTATTTTGTGTTACGCCGATTTCTCACGAACAGCAAAGGGAGAGGTGAAAGTGAAGGTATGTGGTTATGGTTAAAGCTTGGAAAACTAGCGCACACAGACCATGGGACAATAGAAAGCACTTAAATACACCAAAACAAGGCGCCACCATCTCGGCGTTCACAGTCGTGCGTCACTCCCCGCGAGCGGTAATGGCAGCGTTTCTTTCAGTTTCGGTAGTCTAGTACACTCTATAGTTTCGGTATCAAAAACGTCAATTTATGCAAGCTTCTCGTGACGCATCAACTCGTATTTCGAGCTTAGCATTGTGCCGGAGGCTATTTTGTTTAGTAAATCAATTTGTTTAGTAAACATTTCTGGTTGGCATACTTCGCGCTTTAGCTTATTGCGTGTTTGCAGCAGTATTTTCACTCACACGGCGCGAGAAAAATTCCACTGCTGCCTTAATTATCAACTATGTGACGTTCCGTCCGACGAGACAACGTCCTGCAGAACAGAAAGTGGAAAGAACATATTCCACCTTTATTTATCGGGCACCTTGAAGGCACACCGAATGGAAGGCGCTAAACGTTGGAAAAGGGCGCTCAGTTCTGGACACAGCGTCGGGGAACACTACCGAGACAATTCGGATGGCTTGACGCTCTGCTAAGGCGTGGCTGGCTCCTTTCGTCACCCCATCCTCCTCGGCTAGGTATGTGCTGGTGGCGGCTGTGAATTTGGACTCGTGGACTTTGAGGCTTCAGAAGACGAGGAAGACCCTTTGGATGACCCCCGACGTCCGCGGTCGTCGCGTCTTAAGGTGTCCTGTAAGACGGGGACAAGCGCCAGGGTCATCGACCTTCATAACAACACCGTTAATAATGATGGCAGGAAACAACGACCCACACGCAAATAACGACGATGGTGAGTAACAGCTGCAGCAGCAGCGACAACTTGTTGCGATACAACACAACGGCGACGTCGTTGTCCTGTTTGCGGAACAGCGCTGTTTGTCAAAGCGCTAAGCAAAACGTGCCTGTATAACTGCAAGACATTCTGTAGGTCCGCGGAGGAGGGTGCGGTCTGCGCGTTGAACGTAGTTAAAGGCGTTTCTAGATTTCATGGGAACTATATAGGGACTTAGGGCGCATGCGCACCGGTGATTGACAGAGGTTGCGAGACCGACTGCGACTGTCGACCAAGGAGCGACTCACGGCGACCGGCGTTCGCACCGGCGTCCACACCAGCAAGCTCGATCTACCTGTCGCCACACCGAAATGTCTCGAGACTGGTGCCGTTCAAGTATGCTCACACCTTCATCGCCACGTAAAATAAACGTCAGCGTATACAGGCGTCCTGTTTCTGCGACACTGATTGGTTCAGGAGGTTTTTTCCACTGCAGTCGCGCGACTGAAAAAATTGAGTGGCGTGCGATGATCCAAGAAAGTCGCTTTTCGGCCAAATTGCGACCAACTTGCGACCTCTTCGAGTCACCGGTGTCAATAAGTGTGGTGACATAAGTCGCCACATTCATTTTGGGATGAGCGGATGAGTGCGCGAGCACTCATCCGTTCTTGGGTACGGTAATTATTATTATTATTATTATTATTATTATTATTATTATTATTATTATTATTATTATTATTATTATTATTATTATTATTATTATTATTATTATTATTATTATTATTATTATTATATATTACATTAATATTATATGCAATATATATTTATACAATATACAATATTATATAGACACAAATCAGCAAATTTCAGTGCACAATGCGCGCACAGTGGATGTGTCAGAGGTTCTGCATCGAAGCCATGACGAATGGAGACGAGAGTCCATCAGTGGTGTGCTTCGTTTTATACCCTATCGTCACAACACGCCAGCTGATACTCATCAAGCCACATCAGCCGCCGACCTGACGTCAGCTTCGCTCCGCCTCCCTGTCTGTACGTACCTCCGACGCCTGAGGCGCTATACGTAGGTTTACTGCTACCCCTGCCAAATGTTTCTTAATTTCTCTCGCGACACTTTAAATCCATCATGAGCGCGAGGTCGCGGGTTCAATTCTCGACCACGGCGACCGTATTGCAATGGCGGCGAAAAAACGAAAAAAGCGCTTGTGTACTTTGATTTAGCCGCACTTTAATTAAAGAATCCCAGACGGTCGAAATTAATTGGGAGCCCACCACTACGGCGTCCCAGGTAATCCTCTATGCATTTGCGAGACGTTAAACTCCACAATTCAAAATTGTGCTTGAAGTTATAACCACCGTGGCCATCTAGTGGAACTATAGCTATCGCCGTACGAAGTTTCGAGCTGCTGGCTCTTACCGTTTCATCACCGCGATTGCTTACAAATTTTGCAAGTACTTCGGAGCTCCTCTAACGACGCATTTTAGATTTATCGACCATTAGGAGTTGGTGACGACTCGTGACGCCATAAGGTGAAGGTGCCAGCGGGGGATGAGAAGAGTCTGGCGACGATGGCTTGGTGTTTGCGACGAGCGGACGGATACAGCAAGCGCACTTTCGAGCTGCTAGCTGTTTTCGTAGCAAAAAGTTCGATCTTGTTGTGGAATATGCGTGAAAGCCGAAAAGCGGTAAACGGCAGAATGTTGTTTTAACTTTATTAGAATAAAAAAAAAATGTCAGTATCGCCCGAAAGGTGAAGCATTGACAGCGATATCAAAGCATTAGGCAATTACATGATACTCGTAGTTATAGACCGCATAAATTGCTGCAAACATTCGTTTACTTAACTAAAGAAACATGGTGTCACGCGCGCATATAAACAGACATCAACAGATCTCACTAGATGACCACGAGCACTCGCTGTCGCAACGCTGGCGTGATAAGGAGCGCCGGCAGTGGGGATCGCGCGTGCTTGTCCCAACGTGAGCGTTCAACATTTCAACTGCACTCCGCCTCCAAAACTTGCATTACGCGACCTCCAACGCCAGGTGCGCGGGAAGACAGCGCACATGACTCAACCAGCCATCTCGGCTCGCCCTTGCACGCGAGCCTTCCGCCCTGGCACCCGCCGCAAATGACATCCCACAGAAGGCGCGCGGGCCGCGTAGGCACTCAACCACTCAACCACTCAGCCTCTCAGAAGTCCCAGCCGCGCGGGCAGCCACGGCCGAGTTAGAGGAGGAGAAGCCGGAGGCGCGCGCTGTCCTCTAGCCCTGCCATAGGCAACGCGTCCTAGATAGCTGGCCTGTGCACTCTGATTTATGACGTCATGCTACTTGGACCGAATTTTCCATTGCCAAACCTGCCGTGACGTAAGCGGTGACGACAAAATCCCCGTGGCTTACTCGGGAGCATCCCCATTAGATTATGTGGTAGTCGGGCAAGGTAGCATGACGTCATGGATCGAAGTGCACAGACCTTGTGCAATCTAGGAGGCATTGCCATAGGGCAGCGTGCGCTTGATCACGTGACCTCCAACATTGGGCGCACAGGAAGACGGCGCGTATCAAGCCGCCATAACCATAATTCCTGACCATCCTTCTCGGGTCACCCTCGCGTGCTTCCCATTACACTCGTCCTGGCTTATTCTCTTCTCACTTCGACATTATTCGGGACAGCACGGCGACGGCGAAAATGCGCTTGGAGTGCCAGTTTAATTGCTGTCGCGATAAAAACTCGGGTCGCTGTACGCACGGTGCCACCCACCTCGAACGTCTTCTCGCTGAGGGCCACGATGAAGGTGAAGAGCTGCTTCCACGCGGCCACCGCTGTGGGCGTCATGGTGGAGCCGAGCTTCTCGATGAGCGTGTCCACCACCGCGCTGCCCATCCTCTCGAAGGCCGTCTTCATGTCGGAGGTGCGGTGCGCATGCGCGATGGCCACCTTGCGCACGATCTCTTTCGTCGTCTCCGGCTCTTCCAGGCTGCCCGTCACACGTCAGACACTTAAAGGGATACTCGAGGGAAACATGAAATCAATTTATGGTCGGTGACAACCCGAAAATTCAGTACAAGCTCCGCCCACAAAAACGCAGTGCACCTGCTCTTCGCGCCTGAAAGAGAGCCGAGCCAGCCGAAGTCCGCTAGGCTAACTCGAAAATAAAGGCTCGTTGTTTCCAGCTAATTAATACATTTGGCTGAGCACTGATATCAGGATTACTCATAAAACTTGCCAGGATGTTCAGGCTTCATTCTAAACCCAGTCACGTAATTATCTGTACGGTGAAAACAGTTTTTATTGCGATAGCAATTATATGGACACTTCAACCGGATTTCTGCCGTCGGCGTCGCCGTCGCCGTGAGGTTCCGTATAGATTCCAAGGGCGATAAAATCGTCGCCGCGCGCCGCATGCGCGAGCGAAAGCGCGCGGGGGACGCGCGCTATCACGGAGGGCGAACTCCCCCGCGCGCTATCACGGAGAGCGAAAGCATGGTGGAAAGCAAACGCGACCGTCGCGCGAAAGGCCGTGGTGGTATGGGAGGGAGGCGGGGCGGCGCTGTGCTCCAGCACCAAAGGCGCATCTTGCCACTCAATCTCCCACACGAAAGCAACAAAGCGGGAAGAGGGGGGAGGGAAGGGGGGCAGCTTCTCCTCTGCCAACAACTTCTCCTTTGCAGTTTGCCCGGCGGTGCCCGTCGCCCGCACCGTCTCTTATCTCCACACGGCTCTGACCTTTGTATGCGCTGTGCATTCGCCGCTCAGTTTCCGTTGAAGCGATAGACCGCGCGAACCTGCGCTTGCTGCCAGCGTTTTGACAGTCGTTATCTGCGGTCATTCAGTGTGATCTTTTCATGTTTGCTTGTGCGCGCTGACACCACGATTGTTAATTCAGATAGTAAGCCAATGTGTTCAAGTTTACGCAGCCGATAAAATTACTATCCCTACTCCGAATAGCTCTCTACTAATTTGCTATCGCAAGCGATGCTTCGCCTTTCGGGCGAAACTGCGACATTTTTTTGAAGCACGCAAAGTTGCTTGAGGTCACAAAAGTCACAATCTATGCAAATACCCGCCGCGGTTGCTCAGTGGCTATGGTGTTGGGCTGCTGAGCACGAGGTCGCGGGATCGAATCCCGGCCGCGGCGGCCGCATTTCGATGGGGGCGAAATGCGAAAACACCCGTGTATTTAGATTTAGGTGCACGTTAGAGAACCCCAGGTGGTCGAAATTTCCAGAGTCTCCCACTACGGCGTGCCTCATAATCAGATCGTGGTTTGGCACGTAAAACCCCATAACTAACTAATCTATGCAAATTTTGTTTGAGTTGAACAGCGTACATATAACCTTTCATTCCTAGTTTGTCACCGACTATAGGCTTATAGAGTATTCTTTCATGACTCTATATTCGTTAATTTTGCGACGACGGGTTGTATATAAAAGAGAAAAATGAACGTCGAAGTTCCATTTTCTGAATTTCGCGCCGGAACCTCAGCGCTGCTACGTCAATATTACGTCACGTGTTTCAAAGCATATTTTTGTATTCGGGCCGTTGTGGCTCAGTGAAAGTTCTCGAAACTTGCTAAATTATATGTCTCCGGCTCCTTTAGAATGCAACATAGTTTATCTTTGCCGATAAATGTATGAAGTAGGCCGGAGCAGACGGCTGTCAAAATCCATGACGTCACTGCGCGCTGGTGCAGGTACTTCACAGCGGTGTCGCCACCCGTCTCTATTTCTCGCGTCTTTCCTGGCTTTCTATTCTCATGGTAGGAGTGGCTTTCTTGGTATTGTAAATAAAATGTTTACTTATATAGCTTAAGTTAATGCTCTCTTTAGTATCCTGTGAAGCTATACACAATAGAAATTTTTGCACCGTTAAGGGTGCTGGTTTATCCCATATGACTGACACTCTTAGCTTTGACAAGGTAAAAAAAAATTGTCGTGCACGACAGCCATATAAAACTAAGAACCTGGGCCTAGTTGGTGCATACTTGACAATCTTTTTAAAAGCGCAAACAAGAGACACGGCACAAAAATGTCAAACACAGGCGAGGCGCCTGTCCTGTGTTTGACCTTTTTTTTTTGCACCGTGTCTCTTGTTTGCGCTTAAAAAAATTGTCAAGTAATAATTCTGACCACCTGGTGCACCCCGAAGTATCTTACGTCAGAGCCTGACAGCGCGATAGCTATTAAAGTTTATTTAACCAAATTTTCGTGTCGTCTGTCGTAGCTATACCTTCACGTGTATATACTTTTCACAAACAGTCGCCGATAAAGAAAACGTCATGTGTCGGCATCAGCGATTCCATCTTAACCTTAAATGTGCAAGGGTGTTGAGCCAAAACTGTTAACTGTGTGCATATATCGCGAGGCGTTCGGATTGTAGTATACCTGTCCACGATGGCGGTGATGGCGTACGCGAAGGTGAGTGCGTGCGCCAGCATGCGCGGGTTCTTTGGCAGCTCGCTGGCCGGCTCGTCTGCGAACGCCGTGAACAGCTTCTGGTACTGCGGGTGGCGCATGAACAGCACCACGAAGATGGTCACGCTGCCCGTGCGCAGCTGCTTCTTGAAGGCCAGCCACGTGTCCCGGATGGCCTGCTTCTCCTGGCTGCTCAGGTTGGTCACGCTGTCCCGCGCACTGGTGTCGGCACTCGGCGAGTTGCCCATCGCTTTCTGCTGCCGCCGCCGCCTCTGTGGCTTCTCCTTGTCGGGTACACGCAGATGATGTGCTTTCAGGAAAAGGCTCGTACCCACTATGGGGGATGGGCCAGGGATCGGATCGTCTTGTCTCCAAATACGGGCTCATACCCACTACGGCGATTGGCCGAGAAGCAGGTGGTTTCAGCAATGTTCATTAGAATTAAAAGAAAACTGAGTTTATAGCAGAAATTAGAAAAAAAAGTTTAAGAATTTTGACATAAAATAAATTTGACAGGAAAATAAGATATCACTGTAGGGCGCCGATGCGTTTCCTCTACTTCCTTCTCTGCTGCTCGGTGCACTGACGCCTACGTTTTCATGTCCCAATGCAGAATAATTTTTTCCTGTTCATGGCCCAGGTTTCATACACCAAGGATTATACTATTTGTGCAAACACTACTTGAGCCACTAAATGTACAAATTCGCGATGTGCTTTCCAGTAATACTCGTTCAAATTCCCCGGAAATTACGTTCGATTGCATTTTTCCAAACCACGCGGAACTACTACCTTGCGGCATCCTAAACGGCATAGTACAAGACCATCTAAGCACTCTATAGCAACAAACATCATTGCGACAGATGCATCACAGTGCGAGGAAAAGATTGGCATTGGAATATTTTGTCCTGCACTTGACTGGTCTTTTTCTTTGAGGTTGCCTGATTTCGTGCCTATTTATCTGGCTGAGCTTGTAGCAGTATTTCTAGCTTTACGTAAATTAGACCAAACTGACTACAACAGCTGCTATTCTTACTGACTCACTATCCGTATGCTCTTCCCTTACCGCTACTAGTGATTTGCCCATGCTAAAACTCGCTTGCTAGTTCCTGCCCATCTGCAGTGTGTTCATTTGATTTGGGTACCTGGTCATAAAGGTTCGTTTTTTAATTAAACTGCCGATTCACTGGCAAAGACATCACTTTTCAAGCCCAGTTCTTCCTGTTCTACCAGTGACAGCACAGATCACAGCGGCTTAGATTTCGGATGCGATCAATATGACTGCTTCTCCAGATTATAACCACCTGGCATTTCCCTGACGTAGTGAATCCTGTAACACAAATATTCTTGAGGTCTCCCTTAAAAAATGACCCTGCCGCATTCCCTGCCTGAACTTCTACTTACACAGGTCGGCTTTGGTGCCCTCCCATCTCTGCTCGTTTTGTAATAAAGAAACAATCCATCACTTCCTTATATCTTGTCGCCTCTTTAATGCGGCAAGAAAAATAATATTGGAAATACATCTTCGAAGACTTGGCCTGGGCTTAACAGAACCTGTTATTCTTTCGTTTGGAGCCTCCACTTTGGGATTAAACCACAGGGACGTTTGCTGCCTGTCCAAAAAGTTCTTGCTTGCTTTTTGTTTGCTTGCTTCCTATACGATGGCGCATACCCACTACGGGGCATTGGCCAAGCAGTTGGCGGTTAAACTGGTGGGTAGGGGGAGAAAACTTGAGGGAAGAAGTGAGGAAACAGTTGAAATTATCCAATGAAACAAACTGATGTTAGAGACATTTTTTTCCCTTATAGGTATGGAATCCAACCGAATGCCCTGCTAAATTCTATCTTTTCTTTTTTGTGTACTTATAAATTAATTATTATTCGTTCAATCTGACTTCACTGATTTTAATTTAACAGATATTTTTACGTTGTACAGCGCTAAGTCCATAGAGATTCGGAAATTTATTCATTATAAATTGGAATAATCCATTGATTTCTTGGCCAATCCCCCATAGTGGGTAGGAGCCACATACTTGATAGGAAACAACTACAGGAATTGGTGCTACTGCACTAGAGTAAGCAGGTGAGATGTCCAGTTGTCTGTGATGCGCGAGTGCAACTATAAGGACAAGATTGTGGCGCCGACGCCGATGAAATGACGACGGAGGTAAAGACGGCGTGACGATCGGCGGCAAGTTAATGACGACAGCGTGGTGACGAGGACGACGACGATGGTCACGGTGATGACGGCGGCCACGTCGAAAAAGGCACGAAGACGGTGGAAAGCCTGCGTGGCACGCGCGTCGAAGGGGAAATGCAGACGCCGTCCACGAATTCGGGAGGAAGGGCCAAACACGCCTTGAAGCGTCTTTTATTTTTATATATAACATCTTTAGATCGAAGAAAGCCTTGCATGGAGAGAGAGAGAGAGAGAGAGAGAGAGAGGAACGGGAAGGAAAAGGTAGGGAGGTTAACCAAGGACGTTCCCGGTAGGCTACCCTACGCTTGGGCTGAAGGGAAGGGGAAGAATAGATAAGAAGGAGCGAGAAGAAAAATAATAAAGAGTCAGTCATTCACAGAGTCTGTCCCAGAGGAAGGTCCACTGTCACAAGCGCTCATACAGTCCAGTCGCCTTCAAGAAGTGCAGAAGGGCTTTTGTGGCCTTTCGCATGCAAAAGTGCATAGACCTTCTGTGTCATTGCCCATCCTTTGACGCTCAATGACGTACTCTACCAGCTCAACTCCGCCTATTAGATAATAGAGTGCTCCAGAGGAAAATATCCTGGGACCATGGTCTTGCATGGAGATATTCATTCTTCCAGTGGTGTAATTCGCGGGAGTCGTGCAAGTAAGTCCTTCGTACGAGAATTCTGACGAACTTTATATACTCTTCGAAGCTATCTCTTTTCGAAATACGTCCCCTTTCCTGTACGTCGCTTTCTCTGCAATAAGTTTCCTGACTTTCGTTGCTATTGTTACACATGAACACTATTATTCCTGCTGCTGGGAATAAAAAGGGCATGTTGTAGTTAAATGAATGCTTGTAGTTTTTCTTCGTAAAGAAGGTGCGTAGGAGGCTGTGGAACATATTGTCCAGAATTTATCGTTCATAGTCTACGGGCTGGTCTGTCCGCATTCCGGCACCTCTAAGCACTTCGTCACTGGAAGTAACTGCAGCCGATGGCGTTCCTCCGCTGCAGACTCGGGTGCAGAGCGTTTCGGGCACTTCACAGGGTCTTCAGCTCCTGGGCCCTAGTCCCAGTTACGGAAGGTGTACAGGCCAGCCCAGCCCGAAGTCTCCGGAGAGAAAGTTTTCTCGCCCGAGTGATTGCGAAGATAGCAGACACGCGGGAAGATTAGAGCTCTCTGACTTGCGCTACTTTTATCGTGCGAGAGAAAGAATTGAGATAAACTGCGACGTCCTTGCTGCGCCGTTGGGTGCCAGAGCGCGAGAAGAAAGACGTCCGATGTGGTTTGTGATTCTTTCAAAGCAGGTGACACAGCCCCACAGTTCCGGACGTCGTACAAGCCACGTCAATATGGCGGTCGGTGGGAAGGGCTTAAAGGCAGCGATTTCTGCTTGAAAATTTCAGTTAAAATATGCGCCGAGTGCCCAGTTCTAAAGCGAAGCTTTCTTCGCCTCTTCCGACTTCACCGCCGCCGCTGCTGCTGTTGCAGTAGTCCTGTCAAATAACTCAAACACAAGACAGCACTCTTATATTTACTACTCCCTACAAATGTACTGGCTGCCGGCCCTAAAAACCGTAACTGCAACAAACCTTCGTAATAAAGAGCGATATTAATTTGTTAACGCAAGCTTTTCTATGCCTACTTTCCCGAGTTCGTCGCATCTGCTTGGTCGCTCTCTCGCCGATTGAAGTTCAGTTTAAAAAATTTGGAGGACGCTTAAGCTTCGCCTTTAAGAACGCAATGCGATAGCATTCAGCGATCCCTGAGTGCTTGTCAGGCTTCCCGGCAACTGCAACTTTCTTTTTTCTCCACCTTCGCCTCTGCGCGCCGCTACCGTTTTACGCTGCCGTGGGCTCCCTACGCTGCCGAGGAGGCGAGCTCCATCTGGATGGTGTTTTCGCAAGTAACATACCTGGGCGCGCTGCTGTTGGTATGGTACAAAAATGCTGGAAAAGGGGTTTGTGTTTGAGTTTCCTCATTAACAGAATTATGTTTTCTCGTACATTCAAATTACAATCCGACGTTATGTCTGTAGGTTGTAGTTAAGTCGTTAAATCGTAAAGTATACTTTACGATTTTTTACTTTACGATAGATAGATACTTTACGTGCCCTAGCCAGGGCAGTGAAGCTTTCGCTATCAACCAGGGTTAACCAAAGCTAAACCACACCAAATTTTTTTTGTGACGAATTTTGTGACGGACGCCGGCGCTTACGCCGACACCGACGCCGATGCCGGTTTTCTGCGACACGGGGCCCTTAACGTATTCGCGTTAATAGAGCCCTGTCTCCGGGATCGGCCTACACTAGTCCGCACGCCGCCACTGGAGACAGTGTCATAGCAAAATGGGCCCATGCCGGAGACAGTATAAAGCGTGGTCACGTGCCCGGGTTCTCCGCGTCGTGCCTGACAGGCATTTAATTGCTATCGTCCAAAACGGTGTGAAGAATGTCATCACTTGTACAGCACTTAAAGCGCAACTGCAACAATATTTTGGACCGCGTAAAAAGCCTAGTTTAAGATAGTGTAGAACTGTAGATATAGGGGAGCCTCCGTGCAATATTTGACGTTTGAAATAAGAGCGAAAGTGTAATGAAAAGCTCGCAAAAATAGTCGATTTTGATCTCGAAACTGAAAAAAAAAAAAAAAACGAAATGCCGCCACTATCGCTCGCCGGAGTGACGCACGACCTAGATAGCGCCACTCCTCCGCATGACCTCCGAGATGAGGCGGCGCGTTGAAAATGAGACTTACGTAATAGCGACAACCACAAGGTGCACGAGTCGTCTGCTTAGATGCTGTTTAAACTTCTGCTAACAAGAAAACTATCCGATTACCAGACCCGCGGCATTTCTGAGATTGTATTAGTCGTACATAAATCGTTTATAACAAATTAGCCAAAATTGAAATTTCGTTGAAGTTGGCCTTTAATGATTTAATTCACCGCTTCTCTTCTCATAGATTCCCACATGCGAGTTCAATTTTCATTTCCTTTTTTTTTGTTGCAATTATACAATGGAATCCACTATTGTTCCGTGAACCTGCTGTTCACGGAGCCGAAGTGATATAGCAGTGCCGCTCACCTGACATCTCTCGAAACCATCATAAGGATAATGCCCACAGGCTTGATTTGTGTTGGCCTGCTTTTCTAAAAATCTAATGCAACGCCTGACTACCGTGACTAGGTTACGTCATTTAGTTCGCAACGTGTGCCTTTTAACTCAACATCGGTAACGGAAACAAAAATAATTAATCTTCGCTCGTAATAGAAAAAAACATTTAATTAATCTTCGCTAGTAATAGAAGAAACATTGTTTACTCTGCAGCGCTTAACCGAGCGTGCGTCTCTTCATGCACCAAATCAACGAAGTTCTGTGCGCGAAAAGCATTAGGCAAAGTGAAATGGCAGCGCATGTCCTTGGTTTACGGTTTCACAAGCTTATACAAATTCTGGCTAATTATTATTATCACGTCGCATTATCTGTAATCACTTCCGGTGCAAAACATTTTCCCCTAAACAATGCTGGGTATATTGCTCAAATGTGATTTGTTTACAACGTCTGGTGCACTCGAACAAAGGATAATTGCTGTAATATAATAATGAAGGGTCAAATAAGTGTCGACGCAAAAGAAGATAAGGTCGACGCACATGATGGTTCAAATGATTGGATGATTAAATGTTCAATATATATCTATATTGTGTCTCTTTCTGTCTTTTTCAATTATATGCACACTCCAAGCGGATTTCTGCCGTCGGCGTCGTTCGTATAGAGTTCAACGGCGATGAAAACGTCGCCGCGCGCCGTATGCTGTATGTGCGAGTGAAAGCGCGCGAGGGACGCGCGCTTTCACGGGGAGCGAACGCATGGCGGAGAGCAAACGCGACTTTTTCGGCGCGCGAAAGGCCGTGGGGGGACGGGAGGGAGGGAGGGGATGCGACGTTTAGCTGCGGCACCAAATGCGTATTTATACAAAAACGTTGCGAGGCGATAAGGTGGTAAAGACTTCCGACGCTACTTGACGAGTGTCCCGTTCTGATCTCGTCGAAAACCTCCGAGCCGCCCCCAGAGGTACCGGCAACAGTCACCAACGCCGCGCGCGTTCGGTGCGAACGCGGGCAAAACGCCGACGGCGTCGACAACAGTTCTTCACGTTGCTGGTGCTGCTGCATGTCAAAGTTTATACAGCTGATAAAACTATAATATCCTGACTCCGTATAGCTCTCTAGTAATTTGCTATCGCAATTTTTGCTTCGCCTTTCGGGTGAAACTGCGACATATTTTTTTCACGATCATTATTCACTAATTTTCTGTCTTATTCGGATCGTATTTCACGCGCAATTGCGTCGACCTTCTCTTCTTTTGCGTCGACACTTGGTCGATGCTGCTTTTTTGACCATGAAGCTGGTGGAGGAAGTGGAATCTCACTTAATCCGTCTACGCATCTCTTCACATGTCACCGAGTGAGCGATTCCTGTGGCCGTCCCGCGGGATGCGTTGTTTGAGACGGCCGGCATGGGCGACACGAGTCTGGGCAGAACGTTAGTCTCTGTCTGGCACGCAGCGGTTTAGGCTAGCTTGCTGAAGCGTTCAAGTATAAACAATGGTCTATCACAGTGCACCAACAGCTTTTCCCACAAATTCACGCTTTGGCACACGTTTTTACAACCGCACAATGTCTAGCCTTTTTCAGCGTGACAGAATCTGTATCTATCAAATGAGTGTCGGCGGTCGCGAAGAATAAATACTGTGTCCATGCAGAATTCGGCAAGGCGGGAGTCCGTACAGATCATGGACTATACCATCATGGTCTCGTGCGTAGGCGTATTGAAAGTGTGCGTAATCTTGTCCCAGTTCCCATGATGCGCCTCGACGTACAGGCAAGGTCGAAAGTTAACGGCATGTGGGTTCCGCGAAAAACTCTAGTGTCAGCCCAGTTTTATCTTCCAGCCATTAAGACATTATGACACTATATATGTTGGTCGAGTACATTAGTGCACGGTAGCACATTTGAAATCGAGAATCAGGAAATATTAAGCTTTTCCTGAGATCCAGCATGTCCCAACACTTTTAACCTTGCCTGTACACTGCAAGCATGTTGCGATCATCCGGTTCGTTACAGTTAGTATACGCTCTCTAAGTCTATTCGTTTCGTGATATTATGGCGTCGAATATCAGGAGGCAGAAGCGCACAAAATCATGGAGCTTCTCCGCGGTGTCTGCGGTGAACACGGCGTTCACGGTCGTTCATTATCACTCAAGGTGGCCCACGCAGGGGAGTGATGGCGCTTGTACGACTATATATGAGTTAGTCTTAAGACGAGTGGATCATGTCACCGCCTTTGGGCGAGACCTTTAGTAAACCAACGTTTTCTTTGCCCGCAGATGGTGACGTCGGTCCAGGTTTCGTGCACAGAGGTCGTACACGGAATACAAGGGCACGTACGCAGGACAACCAACGTAGACCGGACTCAGTGATGGTAGGCCTCATACTATATATCCATGCGTCTCCTTCCAACTCTGACGTCACTGCTGACTGGTAGAGGGAGGTATGTGCAGAAGATTTTTTTGTTTTAAAACGCTTCCGCTGTAAACCGGACCGGCGCAATTAGTTTAGCCTTTTCACCAGTCTATTATGCTTGTAGCAAACATTGCGGCATAGCATAATAGATGTCCTTCTTCATACTGCCGGACGTTCGGTCCGCAGCACTTTTAACCGCCTCTGTTGATCCAGCAGTGACCTTTGGATGCAAGTGCATATTGCCTCATTGATAAGCTGCGATGCGAGACTGACAACAGGCGATAAATCGTGAAAGATGCCAACCTTGATGGAGGTTTATTATTTGGAAATCTGCTTTACCAATTGCTGAATATAATTTTTTAAATATATATGTGGGCGCAACTGTGGAGAGGGCACTGTACGAGCCACTTGACTGCTTTTCGGCGAAGTTAGTACGTTCCAGCACATTTTCAAGTCAAACCAAAAACGCACATTTGAGCGACGCGTGTGTCATAGATGGCGCGTGCATGCAGAGTATGTGATGAAAAGCGTACATCTTTTGCCAAAATAAATTTGCCAAAACTTGAGGCATGGCGTTGTGAGTCCTGACCGTGTCGATTCGCACTGCGGTCTTTCTGCACTGCAAAATAATTTACACCCTTACATGTGAAAAAGGGTGTAAATCTGTCTATAACACACACCCTTACACCCTTTTTGATGTAAGGTTGTGAATTAGAGACAGATTTACACCCTTTTTTATACGTAAGGATGTAAATTATTTTACAGTAGTACCCCTGGCGCTGGCCAGCTCCGAAGGGGGAGAAAGAGAGTTTCTGTCCTCCTCCAGAACTGATGAGTATTTAGTATGTAGATCCAAGAGGAAGGACGACTATAGATATACCGCAGTAAGCTGCAGTTTCTTTTCACAAAGGCTGTACGTGGCGCGTGGTGCACGACTCGCATTAAACGTATTCTAGCTTGCACGAGGCTACCTTCATAACGTTTTGTTACTGCGCATGCAAGCGGGAGGGGTTTATCTTAAAGGTCGGCGACTTCTGTAATCGCACATTTGTTCGTCCTCAAGTATATACTCTGCCCGCGTTCGCTTAATTGACTTATTTCAAGCTATCTTCCACGCCTCATCGGTCGTAACCTCTGCGTCCATTATTCCCCGTCTTTTATCTAAATATACATAATTTGTTGACCTTGATCCCTTGGCCCCGACTTAGCGCTCAAGGAAGCAGCGCTCTGTGGTAAAGGGTATACACACCGTCCACGGTTCAGTTCACCAACGCCCCGGGCTTGAATCGATGCCACGCTGGTGCATCGCGGTACGATTAAAAATTCGGCCCGCTTTCTGTGTCTCCTTTTGTTTTGTTTCCAATACCAGCTTTGCGAAAGCGTAACAGCATACTGTTGAACAGGGGATAATAAGCGTACATTAAAGCGTCCCGCTTGAACGCTATTAGCGCGCCCCTTCATCCACCACGCGTCATAACCCCAGGGCATGCTTGGGATTAGCAAGGCTAAATTTGGTACTTTGCAACCTCTTGGTTCACATGGGAGTCGCCAACAAGTCGCTGTGCCCATTCGTAAGCCAAACCTTCGCTGCTGTCGGCGCGAGCCATTATGCGCAAGCAGGAAGCACCAGAGGGCGCCACAAACGCTGAATGCCTCGCTTATGGTAACAGCTGCATGCTTACCCCCTGTAATCACTTCATTTTTCATTCACTCTGCTCGTATAGCAGCAGCAGTACTATAGGATTATAGCTGCTCTCTGCTACTTGCTCAGTGAGGGTGAGCAAAAAATGAAATGGCATGTAGCATAACGGAGCGCATGCTTCTGAGTGCCCCGAGCACTTTTTAGTCTCTTCAGAACCCAACTTTTCTCGTATGCCCTTAGGTTTTCTAACCTCGTGCACTGCTCGCTATAGTGGGTCTGTTTAAAAGCGTGCAGCGATGTCGCCTTTGGAGCTGTATTTGTACAACCGGGAGCACGAATGTACACAGCCTTTTGCGTGGCAACGACTCTCGACTGGCAATTGTACCCGTATCGTGATTGGACGCGATCATTCGGCACAAGGACGCAGCGCTTCTTGAGTACGAGCTATTGGTTCCCTAACCTAGCTTTCTGTATCGTCGACGGCATCTGTTAGCTCGCGCAGCACTGCACCGTTTTAGGGAGTGCAGAGAACTAATGTGCAAGGGCGAACCCCGTTACGTCAACGCCGCTCGTTTCGTGCTACCTTAATTTTCTAGAATGAGAGGGAAAGGTCGAATTCGTGCGGCTGTAACATTCATATAGGGGGAGGTAGGAGGTCTCATGTAATTTGCAGTAGGGCTCTCCAGGCGGTATCGCCCTGCTTACAGCCTGCATCCTCTTCAAACCCTCTTCCTCTAGCAAGAATGCAAGTAGTACGCGCGCACACCGAAGCGAACGGCGTGGCGTCGAGGAAAACGAGTTGGGCACCGACTATGGCTGCGCAAGACCGCTCGTCCGAAAGGCGTCAGAGATCGGTGTATACATGGAAGCGAAGGCATCCAACGGCATGCAGCGGAAAGTTCATCGCGTGCGCCAGGGCAGCGTCGGCCCAGCAGCACCACCATTACCGTATTTACTCAAATGCAGGCCGATGCATTTTCTTTGATAGAAAAATCATGTACGAAAGTCGGTGGTCGGCTTAGAAGCGAGGTTGCCGTTTAACCGCAACCTCTGAACACGTAGAAGGGACTGACGCGCAATCCGCAAGGCCTACCGCACGTCTTCCGCAAGCGTGCGGTCGTGCAAAAAATTGTGCGTGTCGCACACTGGTGCACAAATTCCGGTTTACACTGGACCCGCGCATGCGGTTTAAACCGAAATTTGTGCACCAGAGAGCGACATGTGGGCTTTTTCGCATGCGACCGCACGCGTGCGGAAGACGTGCGGAAGTCCTTGCGGATTGCTCAGTCGCCCCTTAAAGCCTCCTCGCGGCCACAACTAGACAGTAACAACGGAACCACCTTTTCAACTGTGCCGCGTAGTGGTTGGCTTTCACCGTACCGCAAAAAGGTCGAAACCTCGAAGGGGGAAAAAAAAAGTTGCTGATTGTATCAAAACATCGAGATGCGAGATCGTCTTTAACGATGGAGATTGTACACGTTCGATTGTATGTTCGAGGAAAGCTTTTGTTTGTAATTTTGTTACTTTCCCAATACTATGAGCCGGACTAGAATCGAGGCCGTCCTATAGATTCGAGTAAACACGGTACTACGCGCGTTTCTTGGTTATGCCATCGCACACCGTGGGCACAGAACGTGCGAGTGGGGTCAATGAGATTCGTGCGTTCTCCCTGGTGCGTGTAGAAGCGCGCGCAACGCGCACGCATTAGCACCCGATGATGATGCGGGACTACACGGCAAGGGGGGAAAAAACAAAACGAAAACAGCTTGTCCGCTCCGACGGCCTACAAAGAAAACGGATACATGCTCACGACGACGAAGACGCTGGTAAAAGCGCGAATCGAATCGTCGGTTATTGATACCGACGCGGTGCGTTGACCTCTTTCATCTGCGTCTGTATAGCCCTCCGCTGCCGCCAACAGTGCGATTGGAGTGGAGCGGCGGACTCATCAGCCTGGCAGCTGACACTATAGAACAGGCGAGCGTTGCTTGAAAACGGTTTGAAGTCATGGTTGACATGTTCAGGAGACATCTGCACTCGGCGCTCCTACGTTGCCTGTTAGGGTAATATTAACATACTGCTGTTTATTGTACTGCGAAGCATTCATTGCCTCATTCCAGACACTTTGCGGCTATAGTTCGTGGTAGGTATAGGTTCCAGTCTCGCTTCATTTTCAGGCATCTTTAATAATAATAATAAAAAAATGGGCACTTGGGTATCCCTACGTGGATGAATACGAAAGCATTGCGACGGCATCGTTCGGGTAGTCGCGCGGACGTCCAAAGGAGCCGGGCGTAGCTACTGACTGAGAAGTTCTAGTAGAACGTTCGTCCATCGGAGCGCACGACAGAACTCGGCGAAATCGCCGCGCCGACTGGCAGCGCCGCGACGTGCGGCGCTATATATATATAGACCAGCCAACGGCGTGGTCTCTCTCGGTGACCACGTGACTCGTTCGTCAATCGGAGCCAATCTTCTCTCATTGGGGGAAGCGCACGTGACTTCCACCAATGGAAGCATCACCTGGCGCGCGGTCTGTCTCCATGACCACGTGACTTTTTGTACCATCTGGTTATCTCTCTCCGGCCACGCCACGAGATTTTCCGCTTCATGAGCCATATAAAGCTTCCGCATTAATAAATGCCTGACCGATGCTGGGATCGAACACCTATCTGCGGGCACAGCATCCAAATGCTCTAACCATTAGGGCACGATACTGTTTTTTTAATTGTTATTATTGTCCATTAGGGTGACGATCGCACGCACTATTTTCTTGTGTCAAAGCCAACTAGCTCGCGGAGACGCTTGAAGCGTGCGTCATGTGCACGTTTCTCGCATTCTCCCTTCGTGACAGCTAGTGGTTTGATACGCTGTGTTAAACTGCACTCTTTCGGGATCGGCCTAGCATATTCCCGAGTATTTTACTTGTAGCGGCTAACGTTACATATACATTACACTATACGTAGACGATGCGTGACATTCTACCACCTTCATGATCGGCTCTGGTTGAACAGGCTTTAACGTTTCTGAGCCGGCGTACAAATACCATCGTCGTTCTAACATACACCTTACACGACATAGTTACGTATTCGATGGCGTAGTACTTAGTCGCAGATGATGTCACAATTTGTGTTTTTTTTTTCTCGCCAACGCCTCCGTGCAGGATACCTGTGTGCAACGCAACAGTCAGCATGTCGCAAACTTTGCAGAAACCGAACGATGCTGGATGCTACCTACGAAAACCCTGCAAACGATGCAACCTGCAAAATGTTTCGCATAACATCGATTTCCACAGTGCGCGGGGTCAGCGCAATTTTGTATAGCTTCCTTCGCTTTAATTATAAGGACCGAAGGTAACTCCCATGCTCTGACGCCGTGGTGTCGGTTGTGCAGTTTAAGTTTGACTGTCTGCTATCTGGGATTACTTAACAAGCACGGACACTTCAGTACACGTGCGTTTCTGATTTCTGCCCCCGTATAGGAATACTGCCGCCCTAGCTGATGGGAGTCGAACTGCTGACCTTGTGCTTAGCCACGCAGCCACTCGACCACTGAGGCCAGCAACTTTCCTCGCTTTGAGTGATCTAAACAGCGTTAATTCTTCGAACGGGCACTTATCTGCAGAGGTACAGAGTTGTAAACTGATCTCTTCATAATATTGCGATTTTATCAGTTATAATGTGTGCGAACGATTGTTCTAGTTCCCGCAGTCGATACGATATTACACATGACACACGTGCGAAGTTAGTTCCCTTATGTGCCTGGGAACATTGAATTTCTTAATATTATTATACCTGGAGTTTCTGATACACGCACACTTGTAATTACATTAACCGTCGCGATGTCGTCAGCTGCAGTGAATGCAGTAAGTTAGTTCGACAATCCTAATACCACGACAAAAAGTACTTATCGGACTTAAAATTAAAAGTTCATGAAATGGCATTAAGAACATTCATTTGTATATTTTATGCAGAAGTATTTTAGTTTACTTCAGAAACTTATCTTTCACGTGAAGCCGTATAGCTGCTAGTATTGGGGGCAAGAGTAAACACATTCAACTGCCGAATGAGTTGCGAGAACTCACTATGCCTCAAGCGGCATTAAGTGTTTATGACATTAAATGTGTCCCTGTGGCACCGCGTGAAAGGAATTAAAGTTTGAGGCATTAGGTAGGAAATGCCATTTTTTATGCCCATGTGGCGCAAGTATAGGCTTAACTTTTTTATTTTTTTTAAAGTACAGAAATTATGTTTAGGTCGTCGCACACGGGATCTCCAAGAGCTTTCCTGTGATCCCTGAGTTTCTCAATAGGGAAATCATAGCTGAAACCGAGGTGGAGTTTCGTTAGGCAGACTTCTTGCGCTGTCTTTGTGTGTCTGTTTCTTTCTACGTCCTCGCTCAGTCGCGCTTACACATTCCATCATGGATTCTTTTTATCACCGTCTTGTTGCTTGCAAATGCAGCCACAGGTGGCCATTTGACACATTCGTGATATGTTGCCAAGTAATCGTGCGCACGCCAGCTGCCCTTATAGAAAGTGCTCCGCGAAGAGTCGGCCCCATGATCGGTGTTCGGGCCGGCGTGCCCGCGTCGCTCGTTCGACTAATTTACGGCCACGATGGTCAAGTGTTGTCCGTTGGTTAACTGTGGCATCCTGCGCACGAATCTGCACGCGCTCATCGCGATGCTGAAGCGTCATCTGGAAGGCGTAGGCCCAAATTCGTGTAGGGAAAGCGACGGCCGCCGAGATCGGCTAGCGCGCAATGTCCTAGCGCGCGCCTCGCCATCTCGGAGCCTATAGGAATACCTTTAGTCACCTCCTCCGCTGATTTGAAATAACGATGCATCGGCAAATCTCTGATGAAGCGAGTGCACGGACTTTTGGCGCTCAAAAAGAAATGTTTGCCACGCAAATGCCGTGTCTTTTGCGCACAGCCTGGATGTGGTATAGACGAAATGCTGCTGGACATTCAAGTGTTCGTTTTACATGGGCTTCGCATTTTACGCGAGCATCAAGTTCGTTGCTGAATCGTGATATGCTCCGTATAATTGAATTCTTTCATGCGCTGCTTTACTTATAGTTTATTCTTGCGCTTTCCGAGTTTCCATCACTGTCGTTCTTTCCGATAATTCCTGCAGAAGTTTCGTGTACTTGCGTGCCATGATTCACCGCGATTATATAGGCATTTTTCTTGCGTACTTTTTGCCTTGCCCAGCAGCGAGAAGTGTTACACAGTGTAAAGGGTCCCTTTGGCTGTCTTTAGCGGTATTTTGGCTAACTAACCAACCAACTAACCAACTACTAGTAACTTAGTAGTAACTAACTAGTTAGTGAACTAGCTAACTAAACTAAACCTTGACGTAATAGTTCAGTGGAAACCCGCTAGATGGAGAGAAGTAATTAAAGGGATTGTAGCAAGTGCTACGATTTGGGTGGATGTCCGATTGTCCCTTTAATTACTCCTCTTCCCCTAGAGGGTTTCCGCTGAACTATTACGTCGAAAACTTGCCTTTGCTTCGAGTTGTTGATAAATTCGACTTCGCCCTGCCATCTGCTAGCCGCATCGCTAGCTCAGTTTTTTTTTATTTATTGCCATTTCACAAACACAAACAAAAATAATCAGATACACATGTATATATTCTAAATACACCAGCTACAACTCGGCCGGTGTATGTGGCTTAAAAATGCTTCACAGAAGCCAATTGATCCAATATAGGTAGCCATTCTGGGGGTTCACCTTGGGCTCTGAACAAGTCTCGGGTGTAGATCACACTGTAAACAAAATAGTGTCTTGCTGAGTGAGTTTGTATATGAGCATGTCCATCCATCCTCGTCTTCCATACGCTATGCATGCAAAGCAACATTAGCAAAAAAAAAAAAAAAAAAAAAAAAGCTTCGTTAGCTCAGATGGTAGAGCGGCTGCCCCGGAAAGGTGGTGGTCCCGTGTTCGAGTCACGGACCAGGACGAATTTTTATTCAACTGCGAGGCTTTTTTTTTTTTTTCGAGGAACCCGTATGGGTTTCCTTTGTAGCAGCTGCTACGATTGGGTGGATGTCTCATTTTCCCTTTAATAAACTAAACCTTAAACTAATGTTAAGTGTCGCGACAACAAAACAACGTTTTCAAAGCGCGGCCTCTGCCGATCTCTGAAAGGAGCCAGGGATGTGTACTTATTCAGAATTAGGAGCTCCTTTAAGTCGTAGACAAAATTAATCCACCAGGGGCATTCACTGCCGGACGACCTTCGTAGTCCGTGGCGCAGCCACGGGACCTCAAAACACCGTACACTCGACAGGCTTAATCTCATCGTTATGCTGAGCGCAAGGAAACCAGCAACGAAACCACGCTGAACCAGCTAGTCCATCCGTGTCGGCACGAAATACTTCGCGACTGCCGCGTCGCTGTCGCCTTCCGCTCGTCGGCGCTGACGATAAATTTCACGGTTCTGTGTCTGTGTCGTTCTGTGTCGGCTGTTCGTCCAAAATGTATACGTCGCTCCCACGCTGTCGCATGGCGCCTATAGGAAATCGGCGAATCTCACGTTCCGCGCACATGAACGCAGCCTCGATGCTCGACGCATCAACGCTAACGTGAGTATAGTTTCGTAAAAACAACAGGCGACGCCTCGGTATGCGTGCCGACACGCACGCCGGCGTCGAATTTGAATGCATTTTGAGCGACCTTGCAGTAACGTCCTTTGCTGCGATTTAAAGAAGAATTTGTCGGTAAGAAGGATGGAGTTGAATTCGTTTCGTTCTTTCGATATAGCATCGACGGCTGTGGACATCTAAGGCGACATCATAATTTGTTCTTTAGATCGCAGAAGTCGAACTTCGTGAGAATAGCGTTCCGCTGTACGTTTTGAGCAAATAAGCTTTACAGCAAGTTTCGTGTGATTTTAATCTTTTTTTCGATACTTACTCTGTCCACGGGCTCTCTGGATTGCATCGGACACTACAGACAGTTAGCGTACACTTCGGTCAGCGCGTTTCAATGCACAGCTTTGCAAACATTCCTGGCGCTGTTCATTTTCGCATTTAGTCACCAGGAATGCACGCAAACAAAGGATATCCCGGAGCTAACCCCAGTCTTCGGCCCACTATTTTGTACCTGACTTCCCTTGAGGAATGCGGTAACCTTACTTACGATAGATATTTATGTTCGAACTGGTTCCTGGAGCCACTTGTCTGAAGCCTCTCGTATGTCATATGTGCCTCCGAAATGTCAAATAACCTAGAATTTTCTTGCGATACAAAGTTGTAGTTCGCGTTTGCACTAGTTACTGCTGTCTCGTATGAAGCCTCTTGTATGGCATATGCGTAGTCGCGCAGACAATGGCAGAAATAGACGCAAAGGTGCGCACCGTTGTCTTCTCGGCAACAGCATTCATTTCGCCAATTGGATGCAGGATGGCGCCACAATTCCGCGTCGCGGGAAACAGGGAGCAGCTTTCGTGATCCTTCGTCGCAGCCATCACCATGTTCATTTGCCGCAAATGTCGCAAAAAAAAAAAAAAAATCAGTTGTCCTCATTCGACGATTCGATCTTGCCACTTAAAGGGACATCAAATAGAAAAAAAAATACGTTGAGCTCTGTTAGTAAATTGCCCTTCTACAAAGCCAGTAAATCATTCTTGCCGTGAGAACAGGCCTGCAGTAAGCCACAAATGACGTCAGAGCGATGGACGGGTGGGGGCGATATCGCCTTGAAATTCTCGGAACAGCTACCCGTGACGTCACGGATTTTGATGGCGTCTGCTCGGTGCCCAGTTAATTCTTTATCTGCAAAGATCGACTGCATTATGTTCTAAGAGAGTAAAAAACTAAGCTTTCCATGTTTCGAGAACTTTTACTGAGCCGTAACGTCCCGAAATTAAAAAAGAAAAGAAAAATTCATATCTATAAATTGAAATTCGTGACATCACACTGACGTACAGGCGCAGGACTGACTTTCAATTTCTCTTCTAATAATCGGCCTATATGACCGCAATATTCATGAAAATATAACTTTTAAGGAATACATAATTAGTCCAAGCTGAGTAAATGTTTCTGCTTATCCTCCCTTTGAGGGCGGAATGTTAAGGGTGCAAAAATGTTTAACGCAGTGCTTTCAGGCGCAGTTTCAAGTAAAAGCTGTTCGTTCATTTTTTTTTTACATTCAGCTTTAAGCACAGCGCAGAAAGAAGCAAACAAACACAATATCCTGAACACGCCCTCCCTGTGTCTCTCCCCCCCCCCATCTGTCTCGCCCCTCCCCCTCCCCCCTCCCAGGTCTCTCCCCTATTGTACCTGACCTCGCTTTAGCACGGCGTATATTGTGTTGTCTATACTTATTTTTGTACATTTTCAGTGTCAGAGCTCTCGCTAAAAGCTCAGGTGTGCGGAGACAATGGAGCCACCAATGGCGTAGCCAGGAAGGGGGGCGGGGGGCACACCGGGTAACTCCCCCCCCCCGAAACTTGCGTGTTTGTATGCCGCCAGCCCAGCTTCTCCTCTCCTTTCCCTCCCCGTCCCCAGCCAAGAGCGTCCCCAGCCAAGTGCGAAAAAAAAAAAAAGAAAAAAAAAAAAAAGCTTCTGGCTACGCCACTGGAAGCCACAGTTTCGTTACGGCAGTCATGCGCTACGCCGTCGACTACAGAGGAAGAAGCGAAACAAAGGAAGTACATACCGTACGTCACAGAAACGCGTCGTACAGCGTCGTGGTGGCTGAGATGGCGATAGGTAACCGCGTGCCGAACGCAAAAGCTGTCCGCAACAAAAGAACGGTTCAGACTCGCTTGCATCAAACTTGATGCGCAGGTCGTTATTAGTCCTCGCCCTGCAGCAAGAAATCGTGAACCGCAGTACCCTACCCTATTAGCTGCTACCAGTTTTATTTTCCACAACGTTGAAATCTCAGTAAAGAACAAATGTGTTAAAAAAACAGACAACAACAACAACACTAATGTTCGTAATGACAGTTAAAACTACTACACCACTTGCGAGACAGCTGTTAAACCTCGACCGTTTAGTTAACAGGCCACGTGCTCAAGAGAATGACGCTGGCCATGATGATGGATATATATATATATATATATATATATATATATATATAGATGAAGAAGATGAAGGAGTAATATAATGCTCCCACAATATACTCATTTTCTGTGAGATAGTTTTTTTAAATCCTTAATTGAGCGTGGCGTATAAAGCAAGTAGTTGTGAAGGGAACAAACAGTTAAAAAGGAGAATTGTGCAGATGAACGAAAGTTTGTTCGAGTGTTTTTTTTTTTTTCATTTTTTTTCAGGCTCGCCTGAGTTATGAACAGCATATTTACCCACACTATTGCCAAGGAACGTGTAGAAAATTTTCTCTATGCTGGTACTTCTAGACTACTAGACTGAAGCTACATAATAGTCTAATACTTGAAACTTGAACGCAAACTATGGACTGCGCAACTAGTGACGAAAAGTTTAAGAGCTTTTCCAAGCCTGAAAGAAGCCCACAAAAGCACGCGAAAGGTGCCGCGCGCGTATACTTTTCGCGTGCTTTTGCGGGTTTTCTTTAACGCTTGGGAAAAAAATTTTTATGTACCACGTATAGAGCAACAGAAAGATGAATCGGATATTTTTCATGACGACCTACATTTTCTGATTGACAATATTGCTCTGAATGTAATATTGAGACGTTACGTAATTTCAAATAACTAATTATGTAATTCGACGAAATTAAAAATAATAATAATCTGACTTGCTGCAAGCGACGGCAAACGCCATTACCTTGGTTCTGTTCCAGCTACGTGGTGATCGCGTATCTTTAAATTTCGGCACAAAGTGTGTGGGACACCTTGTATGACATTTGGTGTGATTAACAATGGTAGAACAATGAAATGTCGATAGAGAACCAGCGCTTCGACAAAGAAACTTGACTTCGCCCTGAAGACGACGTTGGCGGGATGACGTTGGATGACGAAACGTTGGCTCCATCGACATTTCCTTATTCTACTACTGTTAATCCCTTGAAGCATCTATCTTCCTGTGAACTTCTGTCTTGTCTGAACATAATAATAACCTTGGTCATATCTTGTGAAAAGAAGGCTCTAGTAGGCGGGCATGTGCTCAAGAATCGTCCATCAACGCCGAAAAGACCAGCAGTTGTGCGGTTTCGAGGCATGCAGGAACCTCGCAACCGTCAGTAATAGCGCTTCAGCTCGTGCATTAGACATCATTTAACGTTAGGCAAAAGGTCCAGCAAAGGCACCGGTGCTATCGGCGAAATATACCGTGCGTTTTCTTTTCTCACGCTGCACCAAAATTTTAAGAATTGACCGTGGCAGACAGCACAATTCTAGCCCTTGAACCTAATTACTCGATGAGGCGGCCACTATACTTCTACAACAAACAGAAATGGTTAATTGAATAATCAAATAATTACACCTGTATATTTAATTACGTACTTTTAAGGCCCATATTTCATTTTACGGAATGTAGGCGGTGAGTTCGCAAGGCGTATCCACTTGTAACAAATCCTCAGGACTAAGCCAGTTTCTAGATATTAATTTTCAATGTGCCTCTTGAAATGCATTGGTGTTCCAGCTACTTTTGCGCTTCAATGCATAAAACAGCATTTATTTAAAAACGTAAGTGGAATAACAGTGCATTCTTAGCGCAAGTTTGACGGCGCATATCTCTAAACCGATGCCATCCTCAGAATTCGTTCCAAGTCGATATGCCTTGCATACTCACTAGCTACAATTCATAGATTTCAATATGTCGTGGTTGTTGTTGTTGTTGACCTGAGTGCACTTACACTATAGTTTCCTGTTGTTGTTCTACGTTTATTTTAAGTAAGGTGCTGTACTGAATTAACAAATGCAATAGGAACTTGAGATATTCACTATAGCTGGGTGCCGCATGCCTATAATGGAAATGACAAACTATGGTTATAGAAAATTTCTGCGGACCTTCTCAATTTCAGGGAAGCTATTAACAAAACAGCATGTTGAGACAAGGACCAAAAATAAGTGTCGCGTCCTCCGTAATGTTTATCCTTGTTTCAATGTGCTGTTTTATAATTGATGTCACATCAAAGGTTCTAATAACTTTTGCAACATGTCATTCCTTGGCGACATACCTCTCACTTTTATTTATCCTTTTATCTCTCCTTCGCTCGACATGTGCTGCCACACGACAAGCTTTGCTGAATTACCTGTAAGGTAAGGCAGCATTATGTGAATGGTTCTCCACGAAAGCGAAGGGTAGTTTTGTGTTGCAGAGGTTTCAAGTCTGGCTGCTAGTCAGGAAATGCGGTGCTTGAATTTCATTATGAGGCAATTTATCGCTCGCCCCGTACTAATCTCTTGCGTATTTTTTTAATTCTTGTCGTCGATTTACTTAACATATCGTGGGAATCGGGTCATAGAGCCCACGTCGCAGTACGGACATGGCCTCCGCACCGGCGAGTCGTTAAAGCCACACCGAGCAAACTCGTGGGAGGAACAAAGACAATATGAACAATTCCCCTTCCCCCCTCCGCATGAACTTCTCAAGATCAGCTCGAAGTTGCGCCCACACTTTTCTCTTTTGCAAAGGAATGAAATAACTAGGCGGAATGATAAATAAGTATTCAACAAAATCACGCGCTGAGCAGTGCGAGGAATCGGAGAGAAATCAACACAAACAAACACAAGCAAGAACGACAGAGAGGCGAAGTGATTGCGTTTCTACTTCTGGAGCGAGACGCAGGACGCTACACACGCACTCGCACATATCTCAGCGTGGTTCATCTTTCACGCTCGGGTGGTCTGGGACGCGGAACCGCTAACATTAAGCCTTTTCTCTTGTATTTTATTTCCTCCTAACTTTCCTGTAGGTGGTCCTGCGAACAAAGCTTGTGTGATGCGAGTCAAGAAAAAACAACAAAATCTCCGGGGGCCGATGGATCTGAGACATCGGAACTGTAACGGCGCGTTCTATATCGCTGCACAGGGTATACGCGCCAACAGACGCACTTCCAATGCAACATGAAAGACGCGACGCATAAACCCGTGTCACTGCAGATGTTGAGTGCAGACGCGAACGCATCTCTATATGCCACGAAGCGGTTCAAGACGGCGAATGCAGAAAGCAGAGGCGTATCGCAGGCGATTTGCGGCGCATTTCCGCGTCGTACGCATTATGCGCGAGCGTTTACACGCGCTTGCGGAGCGAAAACTGACGCTCTGCGTCCCGCTAAAAGAGTGCACTGTCGTGGAAGCTCGCGCTATTGTCAGCCAATCGTTATACTACAGGGCCTAGAATATACTTACATAGGCACTGTAGTTATACAGCAGGAGTACACTAGAGCATTTCTATTCCTTCGCGACGTCATTATCCGCGTCGTCTGCTTGCAGACGACAGTCAGCAGAGACGTCACTGAAAGCCTAAGAGGCGTCACAATAAAATTCATCAGCCATAGCTTTGATGAACCATGTTCTGAACGAAAAAAAAGAACACTAACTGTATAGGTATACAATCCAATAAGTCACGTAGTTTTCACGGCACTGCACGGTTCTTTAGGGCGAGGCAGGGCGTTAGGGTTCGATGTTTCCTTTTCGTGCATCGTGACGACTGAGTGCTCGGTCCGGAATAGAAGCCGTTGCACGCGCGCGCAGTGGTATATACGATACGCGCCATTGTCATTCCGGCTTCTCGCCGGAGCCGCGAAGCTATCTGTATATACCTAATGCGAATGCATTACATGCAGCGTGTAATCTTTGTGGATCGCTGATTTGCATGCGCGCCGGGGTGCCTTATCGCGTTTTCTTCGTTGCTTGTCTCTTAGAAGGCGCGTATGTATCACACACGTTCTAACGCGAAGGGTATAGCATGAACTAATGTTGTCTGATTGTGTGCGTGCGTGCTTGCTTGCTTTTGGGCGCGCATGTTCTATTGCCCAGTTGCATAGATACGAACGCTGTCTGCTGCTTTATTTGTGATTTGCGTTCAGACTGCTCACGTCCAAACAGAACGCGTGTAGTGTAGTACGGGGTACCCACTGTCTAATCTACTCGTGTGTTTTATGCGTTATCGTTTCCTCGGGCGGGCGCTCGCCCGCAAGTGACTGCGTGCGCGCGTTCTCACAGCTGGCTTCCTCAAACGGTGCCGAAATCTCCAGTCGCACCGTTGAAAGATGCGTCGCACGGTGTGCGCTTACTGCAAGAACAATACGGAGTCTCGAGGCTCCACGTCTCGCCCATGGGCACGGTTATAAGCCGCGCGACCGAGACCGCATCGGCGGTATGTTCTGTGGTACGGGTTTGTTCGTTCGTTCGGTAGCTGCTAGGCGGCGTAGCTGTCGACCCCGATACAGCCCATCGTACTTCACTTAGACACGCACGAATTCTGGCTTAGCTCGGCGGCAGCAGGAAAAGGCTAGGAGAGCTGGACAGCGAGAAAGAAGGGAAGAAGCCGACGCCAGTGCCAATTGTTCGTCGCCGCCGACGTTGTGTAGTACAAAATGGCGATGAGCTAGAGATTGCTGCGAGCGATGCGGGAGCGGCGGTATGCACGGAGATGCCGCGACGGAGAGCGACTTTATTTTTGTCTCCGCTAACGTAGAGCTCACTGCGTAGAAGCGTCGTTTTGATCCTGTCGAAGGAATTCTGGGTTCCACGCCAAGGCGGTGACGACGAAGCGCGCTCAGTGGCGCGTCCCGACGACGTCGCCGCCGTCGCTAGCGTATTGGCGAACGTGCGAGCGCGTTTTTTGTAAGTATACTTACATGGTCGGTGCGGTCAAGCGTGTACAGAGATTCGCAAATGGACACACATTTTTTTTTTCATGCTCTAAAGTGAGCAGCCGAAGAGAGGCTTCATCGAGAAAAAAAAAAAAAAAAATGTGTGCCAGCGGTTTGTGCCGGCAGCAGACACGGATGCCATTCGCTTTTGATAGCGGAGAGATAAAAGGGAGAAAAGGGAGCGTAACGGAGACGCAGATGGAACGGAGATAGGGAAAACTTGGTGAGCTCTAGCGTGAGATGTATAGATTGCCGGTTCCGTAGACGGAAAATGACAGAGGCGAATGCTCAAACGCTGTGCTGGTTTCAATGCGCTCTTCATTTCCTTCTTTCTTTCTCTTGCTTTCGTCGGTGTGACTTGCTTTCGAGACCTTATTTTTCTTTTTCTTCTGAGTCTCCTTTGGACTGTCGGCCATTTTCGTGACAAACTATAACGAGTTTGTGCATGAGAGTTCGGAGGCGATAATATTGCTCTTTTCGTATGCATAGATCGCATCGCGAGTTGCGCGCCGCCTATAGTCTTCGACGCGGCATCTGAATTAAGTTCGACTGTTCCTTCGAGAACGATCGTTTATACAGAGCTCGTTTCACGCGCTCCTTTAAATTTGCCTCGAATGCCGGCAGCGTGGTGGGTGTATGTCTGCTGTATTACTGCAGCCGTTGTCAGTGCCTTATCTTTCAAGGAAACATAGTATCTTCGCTGTCCCTCTCTTTCAGCTCCTTCTTTTTTTTTTTCAGCTGCAGTTGTGGCCGTCGTATTTTAGTCACGGTTTTGCAGTTAATAAAGCTGTCTCGCGTATGGCAGCCACCGGACAGTATTCGAATGCGACGACCAAGAAACGCCTTGATGAAGAAATATGCCGGGTGGGGGGCCACTCTACCAAGCTCTCTAGATTTGTCCTGCAGTCTTCTTGCGCTCCTCCCCCATGACCCCACCATCTTTCTGGAAACTGGTATTTTGTAAATGTTCACCTAGTGGACTTGTCCATTTTCTCTGCTGCTGAAGTGCTACCATCTTTCTGGAAACTGGTATTTTGTAAATGTTCACCTAGTGGACTTGTCCATTTTCTCTGCTGCTGAAGTGCTGATTGGCTGGGCTGGCGTACGCGTCAGAAGGAGACAGGCACCCCCCGCCAATCAGCACTTAAACAACTGAAGAAATGGACTCGTCCACAAGGTGAACATTTATAGAATACCCCCCCCCCCCCCCCCCCCCCCCCCCCCCCCCCGTCCTTCACTTCCCTGGTTGTTAGTCGCGCCGTTGTCTGCCCATTTCTCACGTGCAGTCCCCTTCGCGCTGTTTCTGCTCAAGTTTGTAAAGCATCAACATTCTGCTTCTTACACTCGGTATGATTCAGATTTCTGTTAAATACAACAAATTTCTTTCAAATCGGTTCCACGGTTGTCTAATGGGATTATTTTTGTGCTTTCACATGTATACTCTTGAATAGGGGAAATCTAAGTTGCCCCCAAAGTAAATATTCCGGTTATCTTAGTACTTCTCTTTAGTGCTCCTTAATTTAAACTCAACAAATTGCTCACTCGCCGCGGTTTGATAGACCGTTTATAGTGTCCCTGTGCATCCCACGTGCACTCAGTGCTCACTTTCTCTCTCCCTCTTTCCTCTTTCTATTCCCCCTTTCCCTTGCCCCCAGTGTAGGGTAGCAAACCGGACGCTCGTCTGGTTGACCTCCCTGCATTTCTTCTCCTTGCTCTCTCTCTCTCTCTCTCTCTATACTCACTCGCACAAAGGCCTTGCAACTTTCGGCAGACGCTGCGGACGGGGGGCTGCTGGCCGCATTTCCTCGAAAGCGAAAGAAACGCCCGTTTTCGCCGTGCTGTTCCTGCTTGAATTTAGCCTTCGGGGAGGCGTTGCTCGCGCGACATGCTCGCCTCTCATCGGCACTGTCACCTCGGGTGCTCTAATTGCTCGGCGCAATTAACTGGTGCGCCTCGAGGGCATTGCGGATCTCCTCGTCGATCGCGCTTGCCGCAGGCCACGCCGTCGTAGTCTTGAAGACGAGCGCTAAACGAAGCTGCCGTGGAAAGGACGGAGAAAGGGAATCGCGCTCGCGATAGCAACAAATACGAAAATGAAAGAATCGTTGTATCACCTCCGGAGGGGCCGCCGATGGTGAGTTGGGCAGTGAATATATGGATATATATTTATCTACGTCTTTACTTCTGGGTGCCCGTCGCGTGTTTTGGGGCTAATTGGCGGCATGATACTCTATCCTTTGTAATGATGCTGGTAAAGCTGCCGATGAAGATGGAGGAGAACAATTTGGTAGAAAGAAGGGTAAACACGGAGAAGGTCGCAATGGAGGCTTATTCGCAGCGTGAGACAGTTTAGCGCTCGAACCTGGTGCAAGAACTGTATACAGCCCATTCTCGAGAAGTAGTGGACTGCCGAAGAGGTGTGCTCGTTGTAGAAAGGGTTTCGCTATAAGCCTAACGTGCTACAATATATCGGGAGAAGAGTGGCACATACGTATTCATGTGATGTCACCGTATACGCCATTTCCTAGCCCTTTTCACAGCTTTCACTGCGCTGCCAATGGCGATAAGCGGATCGAGATAAAGTGCAGCTTTTCATCGTGCTGGTCGTGTGGCTGACTCGACGTGGCGGCCTCGATGACGTGACCGCATCGTAGTGCGTTCGTTACAGGACGCGGGTGCACAGATATCGCGATGGTCGCTATTAGCTTAGAAGCTACGGAGCGCTGGTGACACCTTTGCGCGAATGTAACTGCTCCTGCCTCATTCAACGGTAGATTTCCGAGAGTTGTCGGGAGCTCAAATCTAAAATTTGTTCCTTCCTCACAACGCGATTCCCTTAACATACTGGGGATTCTGAGCACTGGGAAACCACCGTGATGCTTTGAAACTGCGTTTTCAAAACGCGTATTGGAGGGATTGTGTCTGTACGCGTTTTCTTTCTTGAAAAAGAAGTAAAGAGAGCAAAGTTTTCTTTTTATTGTTTTTTTGTCTACCCCTTAGGTGTTTCTTTAACGTTACTCAAATTCAAATTCTTCTGTTGAGCATTTTTCTTACAGAAACAGCAGGAAAATGCTAGGATAGGAGTAAATACATAAATAAAAAAAATTCATGCATCTCCACGAAGTGAATCATGACGAGTGGGCGAAGCGCTGGGGATTGTTCTTACCGTAAATCACCCGTGACATTGTCCACTCGCGCATGTAAATGAGTGACAACGCGTGTGTACAGTATATACAATGTTTTATTTGTCATAACTCGTATGTCGTGTTGAGTTCTGGATTCCGTTTTCCCTTCATTATCACTGCTTTGTGGTCCGTGAAATGTAGAGCCAATGGTTCTTCGATGGGAGCTAGTCAGAAGTTGGCAAAGAAAAGGTCTATGCACGTTCCCCTGGTGCATATATATATATATATATATATATATATATATATATATATATATATATATATATATATATATATATGCGTGGCAGGTGCGAGTGAACGTTGGCCGTGAGCACGGACAACGTGGACGGACGGACAAGCCTCGACCCTAAGGTGCTTCGCCCCTAAAATAAAGCTGCAGCGCTAGCAGCTTTACGAGGCTCCTGCCCCATTTTCTCGTCACGGAAAACAGCAGAGTGCACACAGAATGCTTCGCACATGCATACATACGCCACTTAATTGTACATACCTAAACGTGCCCAAATACTTCGAAAATTTTACCAAATGCCCAATACGATAAACCAAGCTAAATGTATAAATCCACGCGTTGCTGACAGGGCGACGGTAATATAAAAATATACAGCAGAAAATTACTAGGGGTCCCTTATGCTAAAACTACGACGACTTGAAGGCGAGAGCCCGAGCACCGCTAACTAAATGACACGACGATCACTTTTTTTTCTGAGTCATCTTCACTCCGAACCCATATTTTGCAAAGTCAATTTTGCAAGTCGTCCTTATTTCACCAAACTCGGACCGTGACTCAGCATTATTTTTTGATGAGTCATCATCACTCTGAAACCACAATTTACTGCTATTTTTGCAAGTCATCATGTTTTTTTTTGCAAGTCACCCTTCCTATGATTCACGCACCGAACTTGCACCGTGACTCAGCACTTTTTTTTTTGATTGAGTCACTCTCACTTGGACCCTCAAATCTCACATATATACTTTTTTGCAAGCCACTACCCCACTCCATAACCCCCTTGGTTCAATCTTGATTCAGCCTATCACTGCTTGGTTCACCTACATCCACTCGGTTTTACTTCTATCGCACTTTGTTTGCTCTATCACTCCAAATTTCTGATTTTCATCACTATTTATTCACCCTATCACCACATAATTCACCTTCATTCACTCTCATTTGCTCATTATATTAGCTCACTCTATCTCATTATTACCTTCCGTTTGACTCCTATCACGCAACTAAACCTCTTTAATTCACCATAAGTTCACTCTTAATTCACCATTAATTCACTCTTAATTCACCTCTTTTACCTCTCTGCATACCCATTTTGATCATTATAATTACCATCATTACCCATTACTATAATTAATTATCGGTTCTTGGCCACTTTTCGGGGTTTTCGACCCATTTTCCCGCTTTGTCATGCTAATTATCATAAGTAATTTAATGACTACAATGATCATTTATTGATATTATATTGCTCATGTAATTACCTATCAATTGATATATAATGTTATGGGGTTCATAATGATCTTATTGAGTCTTATTCTTCTTATTATTATGATCTTATTTTTTTGTACATATCTTTGACCGACTTTTCGTCCGAATTTTGCTCCACTTTTTCAAGGGCACCTCAAAACTTGACATATAAGGCTTTCGTCTTAAAATAACTAAACGCACTCGAAAGCTGGGAGTGATACAAAAGCAGTGTACAAACATAAAATGATAAGCATGCCTATAGGTTGCGTCTAAGTTCGATTACAAGGGAAGGTTGGTTACACAAAAGCAACAACGTATGAAGACGCATGTTGCGTACAAGGACAGCAGTGTATAATGTACACTGGTTTACACAAGTTGCAGAGGTATGAAATGATAAGCAGAAAAAAATAGTAACTACACGCCACCATTTTCAATTAGAAACTTCTTCCATTCTTTTCTGGACACGGTACATATGTTAATGTTTTTATTTTCTAACCAGTTTAAACAAGTTGGACTGCAGTGTTCAAGTGTATTTAATCAATGATTTGTACGAGAAAACCGTACAAACCAGTAAGGCGTTTGCCTAATGTTTAACTGGGTTCTGAAGTTTTTCCCAGAGTACATATAGCCTAAGGAAGCAAACGTTGTTGGATAGCAAGGTTTGCTTCTATTTGCTATCACATCAAATCTTTGTAGTTGATTGATTGGCAAAAATATTTAACTCTCTAAACAGTTCGCTCGTATGGGCGTCATATGGTGCGTTTTCAATAAGTCGAATCGTATTTAAAAAAATTGTGTTGTTCTGATATTTTTTAGATGTATCCGCATGCACGAAATTGCAGTAGTTTATTTCAGAGGAAAACAGTGCATTTATTATTTTATTTATGATGGTAGCATCTGCCGCAATTTCGATAATATGCCGCATGTTCTAGCTATATTTCAGGTCACCTGATCATCATGCTTGCTCCAATTTAGGTTTTCATTAAAAATTACTCCTTGCTTATTATTTCTTTCAAAATCTGATTTTTTATGATCCTGGGTATATATTTAAATTACGACAGAGAGCTCTCTTTACAAGTGCGAACAATGCAGCTTTTGATTTGGAAGTGTTAATTACTAAAGAGCTTATATTAGACCGAAAAGAAAGTTAATTCACAATAGCATTGGCCGTATCTGCAAGTTCATCCAAATCACTGCACTGGAAAGATAGGCTAGTATCATCTGCATATGATACTAGCTCACCTAGTGCATATGATACTAGCTGAGACTACAGTTGACCTTCTGAAATAATCGAAAAGTATTCGAAAAATATTCGCATTTACGAATAGTGACTATTCGATAGCAATGGATGATTTCTCACCGAGACTTTCCAATGCGTTCGAATTAAGCGAAAAGTCGAATTAACCGGAGTCGACTGTACTGATCGTAATGCACGTGGTGACTGACCGATCGCAGCGTCAGGGATTGCGCCTGTAGTGATTTTTTGTAGGAAACTCTCTGCACCACCCAGCCCCGTGGCGTGTTATTTTTTGTGACTTGCACGAGCTATAGCTTCCTGCACGGTTTCAGCGAGACGCGGCTCGTAAGGACGGTCTAGCCCAGCCCGCTATCCTCTCTCTTCCATCAGACACGCGTTACGTGCTCGTCGATGTCTGTTGCGCTGTCCCCATTCAGCCACGCGAAGAAAGAAGGCTTGGCGGGAAAGCATCGTCTCGTATAACCGGCGCGGCCTTTTTCTTTCAAGGACACCCTACAGGTGAGGCCCGCATATAGTCTAATAACACGCGGAACGGACGCGAGTGCGTGTGACGTGCTTTTCTTCTACTTTCTTTCTTTCCTTCCTTTTTTTTATCCCCTTCGACATCAGCGCTCAACTGACGCTTCTGAACGCTCTTAGAGGAAAGGGTTTCGGTCTCTTCTTTTTCTTCATCTTTTCTGATGCAGCCACCGGCAGCAAAGTACAAGAACAGAAAACGATCGTTTGGGGACGCAGTTGCCGTCGGCGACTGTGCGTTCGGCACCGAGTTGCTGCGATATATGTGTGCCTCCATTACAGCGAATTTTTCCCTGGAGCTTGGGCGGGTGCCCTGGATACAGTGTGTATCCATTAAGAAAGCCGTGATTCTGCGAATCATTCAAGCTACTCTTTAAGCGCAGTAACAATTATAAAGAAGCCGATTTTGACGATTTAACGTTACTCGCCGCTACTTCCCTTGGAAAATGATAACGGCGGCGTGAGATTGGGTGTTTTGTTCATTTTTCGTCGGGTCTAACCGTTTACGTTGACATTACGATAACATTTACGTTGGCAAAATTTACGGGGGAAGATTTAACCTGAGTACTGCTCGTTATGTATAAAACTTGAAAATTTGCACCTTTATGGAGGTTACCGTGTTTGTAGTCCACACTTATAATTTTTTTTTTCTCTTGCGTGATTGCTCGGTAAACTTTCCTTATGGAGGCCAAATGTACAAATGCCACAAAGTGGCTTAAATGAAGACAATAAGTTACTCCCGTCACACACTCGCCCACAGATTGAGGCTTGGCCGTCACCTTGCGCGTTGACTTCGTCTCGGGTTCGGCGGAGCTGAAATGTCAACTACAAAGTACTAAAGACCGTGAGACAAGTCGAAGCATAGCTTAGGGCTGACTTTGATTTAGGCGCACTATAAACAAACAAGCAGTCGCACGCGGCCGCATGAGTTGATCCGAGTTAAGTTGTGTGTCTGTCGGTGTCGTTTCTATTGTCCGTATCCTTCTTGCTGCGCCACACTGTCTAAAACATGGCGGTCATGACGTGTTTCCGGCTCCGCAATCACCTCCGGCGCACGCAGTCTCAGGTTACAGGAGCTAATCAGGTTACACTGCGTCTATTGTAGTCTCACATTTTTTCCTATGTCTCCTTTACATTACCTCCTTTCATTAAAATCTCTTTGTCTATATCTTGCTGATTTACCCGTTGCGTTCGTTTATTGTCTTTCAGTGAGCATTGACACTCGGGCTGGTTTGTAATTTATTATGTATACAACAGCACAAGATCAGCTCGCACGACGATACGAGTAACGGAGACACAGCTGTTTCGTTTTTACTGCACCTTATCGCGTGACCCTTGTGCTCCACACTCGAGAGAAAGGAAGGAAGGGAGGAAAGAGAGGGAGGTTTACTAGACCTTGTCCCGTTTGCTACCCTACACGTGAAGAGGGGGAGGGGAGGGGGTTCACTGTGTCTCCAGTCGTGCACTCAAGTCCGTCGCCTTCAGGTAATGGGAAGAGCTCGCGTGGCTTTCTGGGCTTTGCTTAGATAAAAGTCCTATCGTCCAGATTGCTCCATACACGCAGGAGAGCCTCCCGTTGTCCGTCGAAGCGCGGGACATTGGCAGCGGAAATGTACCACGACTTGTTGCAGGGTTGGCTGGTTCGTACTTATTACGGTGTAATAGGGACCCCAAGCAATGTGAACGTTCTTTCGTGTCCTTTTCTTACTTCACATTGTTTCGCGTGCTATTACGCCGTAATAAGTGGCTGTGGAGGTGAGCGATAGTCACTTCACATCAGCACTGAGCGCAAATGGGTGAGTCAGCCGTTCCAATGCGACAGCTGTATGAATTAGAGATGGCTACTCCGATGCATGGCAGTGTTACATCATGTCGTGAAAGATTTGGTAGTGATTGCAATTCCAATTCCGGATCGCGACTGTATAAACGATGGTTTGAGTTCTGCACAGTATTCGTAAAGCATGCGTAACTAACGCAACTAGTATCATCAAATGCCTCTCTGAGTCGTATCCGTGGTCCGCGCGTGCCTTGCTCTGTGGATACTAACCACACCTGTAGTCCGTAGCTGCGTGGTTTGTTAGGGCAGACACCTATATATTCAAATACTCTGTCCCATGGCGCTTCTTCAAAACTGAAGGTAGAGGGGCGGAGGGGGGACGCTGCAGGAAAAAGTGGTTTACTTTAAGTACTACGTATTAGTAACTTGTTATTCCTTGTTCGAACTGGCGAAAGGGGCCCAGTTCGATATCACCACCTCGTTATATACGAAGGACGCGAGATCGGGCGGAGGAACGCCTTTCCACGTGACCCCTTTCCTTTCCTGGAAGAGTATCAAGCAGGTAGGCGTCTAGGTCGGTTGAAAGGAGGGGTGTGGAGGTGCTAGTAAATAACGGAGAAAGAGAGAGCGAAGCCAGTGCCAACGTTTATAGACGCCGCCACCACCACCGAGTCGCGTGAACGAGTAAGAGGATAGGCCAGTGCGAAGTATACGTATAGTAGCCCCATGGTGGTCGTCGCCTGCAGTTTCGGTAAAAACGTGCAGCATAGCTGAAACCTATGAGTATACTGCCGAGACTGTCACTTCTCCGCAGGAAAAAGTAGTGCAGAGTCTTCAGGCCTTCGACTTCGGCTTACCTCTGTCAATTTAGGGACACTTTAGTCGGCGTTCGTAGCTTCCTTTCTGTATGCAATGAGGCTGGTATACTGAACACACAAAAGATATCCAGCTAAAGGCGCAGACATGAAAATAGTTCATGTGGCGCGAGTTAAATTATTGTCTGCTCACTGCTTTCAAGAAGCAGAGGATCGTTGCAGCTCGCCGATTGTCTCATAGACGATGTTTGCAACGCAGTGCGATTCGCACGTTCCCTACGAAGTTCTAGATTTTGTTATTAAATCATCGTCTGCTTATCGTTCCTGGGAGCAGAAGACTGATGCGACTCGTCGATTGGATCAATGACGACTTCTGCAACGCAGTGTGATTCGCACGTTCCCTTCCAAGTTCTAGATCTTATTATGAAATAATCGTCTGCTCATCGTTCTTGGAAGCAGACGACCGATGCGGCTCGCTGATTAGATCAACGATGACTTCTGCAACGCAGTGTGATTCGCACGTTCCCTTCCAAGTTCTAGATTTTATCATTAAATCATCGTCTGCTCATCGTTCTTGGGAGCAGACGACCGATGCAGCTAGCGGGTTGTATCAACAACCAACGCTGCAATTCAGTGCGATTCGCCCGTTCCCATCCAAGTTCGAGATTTCCCAGCGCTGCACGGTTATTTAGCAAGGCAGCGTTTGCGGAGATCGTAGCCGAGCCGAGCCGAGACCCCCCCTCGGCTCGCTCTCGGAGAGACTTCGTTACCCTCATTCCGGGCAGCAGCGGCCGGTGTGAGATAATTACGTCCACGCGGACTCTATCGGGGACACCGCGACCCGCTGAGCGCTGTGGGCACCTCATGTGCTGTAGCAGCGCGAGCAGTCACGGCGTCGTCGCACGACCTCCTTTGTCTTATTATGGATGTCGCAGTTTTCTTCTGGACTTTGCGTTGCTCGTCGTGTTGGCTCGCTCGACACAGTCCGCAGGCGGCCGCCAACGGCTGCCCGTATAACCGCTTTCTCGTTGTCTGAGCGTGGCTCGTCAGGCGACGATCTGTTCGTCCGCGACACCTGCCAACACGTGTGCACTCACCATAAGCGCCTGCGGGCGGCATGACGTGACGTCAGTTTGGATAAACGGACAATGGTACCTAGTTTAGCATCCCGAACTTATATATATATAGCCTATAGGAATAAAAGGGTGTCCGAAAGAGGGAGGAATGCAGTCGCCATATTTATTTATTTACTCAATCGATCCCAAACTTCTGTTAGTGCTCCCAAGATCTGTGCGTTCTGAGACTGTGGTTCCTTGCACGGACATGACGAACTCACCTCACCGGCTTGGTAAACCGAAAATTTCTGCTTTGCCTACTTTGGTGTTGGGAAGAAACTGGTCGAACGCATACTTCTTTAAGGCGGATCATAGAACGAAATGAGGGCTAGGTATCATATTATGAAATCACTAAGTCATTTGACCTACGGTGTATACTGAGTCAATGTCATTGTCGGTGTAAGTATAGCGACAGGCCTTTAACATCTTGTACGTGGACGTTGCGTACACTGACTGACTTCGTTTTAAAATTATGCTCTCTACTCGAACATTTCTGCTCTGACATCAAGAGGACAAGTCTTGTGCTTAATTCGATCTATTTCACTTTTCTGCCGCTAATCCTCTGGTCCACGCAGGCGACCGAATGGACGGATTAGCAGCTCACATTGGACAGGGCCTGCTCCTTTCGAGGAGACAATCAAGCAGATTATTCTCGTTTCTCATTGGCTGACACCTCCCACAGCTTCAGCTGGAGTGTGTAGAGATAGTGGAAATTAGTATAAACCTGCCTTCTCTAGGATTAACCTTAGCATTTTGCTCTTGAGTGTATACGTTGTTTTCATGTTGCGTCATGTTTTACTCGCCTCCGATGCGGCAATATATGGCGGCAAGCTTTCCCAGCCGAACAGGTCGATAGCGACAACAGTGCATTGTTGCGTTTTCAGTTCGTCTGCATCTGTAACAATAGCTTAATACAAGCTACTAAACGTACATTCTGGACTACGCCATAAAAAAAAATGAACGAATACCGAACAATTCCGCGTCGCACTCATGTGATTATGCGTAAACGGCCGGAGTTTGGAATACTATCGACTCTCAATCATTCGATCTCGGTTAATTTGACTTCTCGCTTAATTCGAACGCACTGGAAAGTCCCGATGAGGAGCCATACATTGCTATCGAAGCGAATCTAATTTAATTCGAACGCGAAAGCACGCTACTTCGGTTAATTTGACCGTCACCGGCGCCCCCTCATGCGCGCGAAGGTTGCTGAAAGCTTGAAAAAACAGAAAATTCCGCAGACAGCTAGCGCTACTGCTTTTCTACGGCTACGGCTACGACAGCGGCGGCTGCGAGCTGTCCTGTAGTGATGATGCCGACTTGCGCTGTGCCCTGGGCGATGTCTCTCCTGGCGATTCCTGGTCCGGTCTGTTAGCCGCTGACCGAATACGACATGCATATAGTCATTGTAATATTGTATGGAAGTAATCTGCCGGCGACTACAGAATACTGCAAGCAATGGAAGATTTCAATGCGTTTATTTTGCCGCCGTTTGTTAATTCGACCGTTCGGATAATTCGGCCGAAACTTGCGGTTCCACAAGGGTCGAATTAATGGAAGTCAAGTGTTGCTGTATTTTTTTTTTCTCTGTTTGAGTTTCAAATTATGCTGATCGTGGTGGCAAACGAGGCAGAGGCTGGGAACATCTGTACGGTGTGAAGGTAAGTAAGGCAGGGCGCATGCTTGTCAGTCAGGAAACATTGGCGTGACGGGAATAATTCGACAGCATGCATGAACCGGGCAGCGTGATTTTGTACATATATTCGAAGACAGCGGTATGTGTGGACAGACCGGTGTCCCGAATGGCGGATGGACGTTCTGTTCTTTGTAACAACATTGTCGTGTTTGAGTGACTTCGAGGGAAGTATTTTCTGTGCAGCGATATTGTCTTACCTCTGCGGCGTATGATCTAGTTGCCGCTGGTTGAACTCATTTGGCGACCGATAGTCAGATTCGTTTCTATATAGGTTGCTTTTCTTTAGTTGCAACAAATTTTTAAAATTTGCCTACAGCAGATAGCACAATCATAACCCTTGAGCTGAATTACTCGGTGAGGCGGCCATTATACTTCTACAAGAAATCGAAACGCTTAATTGTATAATTAACATAATACAGAAATTAACTTCGTAATTAATTATATTAAGGCACATCTGAGGATGGCACCGGTTTCTAGATATGCGTCTTCAAACTTGCGGTATAAAATGCACTTTTGTTCTGCTGTTACTTTTTTTAAAAGAAAATGCTGTTTTATGCACTAAAGCACAAAAGTAACTGGAACGCCGACGCACTTCGTCGGACCTTTTGAATATTATCTCGAAACTGGTGTAGTTCTGAGATTTCGATCGTTCCAAGTGGGTGCCACCGCCTTGCGAACTCACCGGCTACAGCTCGTAAATTTAAATATGTTCTGGAAGTGAAATAATTAAAAGATATTTAGTGTAATTATATGAATTATGCAATTAATCATTTTGATTTCTCGCAGATGTAATGACCGACGTCATGGAGTAATTTAGCTCAATGGCTAGAATTGTGCTATCGGTCATAGACAATTATTAAAAAAATTTGGTGTGTGTGTGAAAACATTTTATTTACAAAAGTCCTGTGCCTCGACTATTTCAATTTTGCTAAACCAATTTCTTGGTTTACCAAAAAATTGGTAATTCAATTTTTTTTTCAATTTTCAAATTTGGTGCACAAAAAAAAGAAAGAGAGGAAAAAAGAAACACGTGGTATTATACCACGTTCATATCGTAACGGGTAGTAACATTCTCTTGGTATAGAAGTGGCACACAGCAAGGCGACAAAACGAGTAGACGACAGTACTCAGCAGGCAGGCATTTGCATTGTATTCTTCAAGTTTCTGGTCAAGCCTTTAAACATGGCACCAACAAAGTTACGGCAAAGGAAAAAAAAAGAGAGAAGCGCTCAATTGATGCTACACGATTGAGATAAATCAGGGAAAATTGATCATAACTCACGCTCAGCGTCGACGCCTCCTTGAACAACAACAACAACAAGGACGATGACGACGACAAATGTTTAGCGTATGAGACAAAATTACTTCTGTGAACATCCCCTTACTGTGTGATGAGTGACTGTCCCAGGTACTGCAATATTCTGTATAGTGACAATGTTTGTGTGCTTTTTGACCTGTGTTTGTGTATCTAGTGCCTGTTGACGTCTTCTTGTTTTTCGTTTTTTTTTTTAAATTGTTGTCCTTGCCTGAAGAGTGTATTTCGAATTTTGGTATAGCCGGCATTAAGACACTTGCCTTTCCGTTGTTCTCACATTTAAAAAATACAAAAATATAAAAAAGACATATCCGCGACCTCTATCGAGCACTGAAGAAGTGCACAGTAGTTCTAGTGACGAGGAGAGAACCGACGCGTCTCTCTCGAAATGCGGCTTATTTAGATAGCACAGATCCACCTGACCACTTAGCTCGCGATTATTTGAAGTCATTTCCTCCCTCCGGCGACGACGCTTCGGACTTTCTCACGATATGTTGGCTACCCATGGTCAGCGGTCATATATATCTATCTATTTATCATATAAATTGGTCGTGTTGCCTCGAATTACTGACAAGGCAAATCTATCATTCACAGCCGACAAGGTGCTTTTACGTTCTCACGCAGACGTCCAGCTCGCGTAGAACTATTTATGGTTATCACTATGCGGGGTCATGTGAAACCAGTCTCGTGCCCGTTTCTAAAAGCATTATCTGCGCAGGCAAAATATCGCACCCGTCCTATAATGTATATAAACAGTCGATAAACATAAAGTGGCACGTGGCTATCAATTGGATGATAGCTGAAGCAGCCGACTTGGTCAAGCCTATTCGGATACGTTGTCTTATCGTCAGTTCGGCTATGTCCCTTTTATTGCGAACTTTAATGTCCTTCCTCAAAGAACGCGGAATGGACACGAGACGTTTGGGCGAGAGGACGACCCCGAAAGCCAGTTTAGACAGAGCAAGTCAAGTGGTCGGTGATCCCCGTTGTGTGATAACTGTTCTCGAGGAATATACCCTGGCGCCAAAGCAAGCGAAGCCTATTATCGTCTACGTTATCTTATCTTAGAATAATTCGCGTCCATTTCTTCGCGAACTCTAGTGCTATTTCTTAATCTAGACGTCTGGGCCGTACGGCGATCCCGAAAGCGAGTTCGAATAGAGCAAGATACGGAGGAAGAGGGAGATGGTGCTAGCTACAGGTGGATCTAGCCTGTCAAGAGGTCAGTGAACTCTGTTATGTGCCAACTCTTGGCGAAATGTACCGGGTGTTAAAAATTAAGCTTTACGGAATTTTTAGAAATCGCCTGTGGCAGGTAGCATAATTCTCATCATTGAGCTGGGTTATTCGAAGAGGTGGACATTAGTAGCACGAGAAATCGAAACGCATCTTCAACTAATTAACAAAAATTGACTAATGAACTTCTTAGTTAATTACTTTATGACACATATTGCAATTTACGAATTGCAGCTGGTGAGCTTGTCAGGCGTATTCACTTGGAAATGAATTTCCAGATTGACACCAATTTGGAGATATGCGCCATCAAACTCGCCGTAAAAGTGCACTGTTGTTCCGCTTACTTTTTACTAAAATGCTGTTTTATACATTGAAGCACAAAAGTAATTGGAACGCCCACGTATTTCGTCTCACACTTTGGGAAATAATATCTCGAAACTGGTGTCATCCTGGAAATTAAATTTAAGTGGATGCATCTTGCAAACTGACCGGCTACAATTCGTAAATTGCAATATGTGTCGTAAAGTAATTAACTAAGAAGTTCATTAGTGATTTTTTGTTAATTAGTTGAATATGTGTTTTGATTTATCGTGCTAATAATGTCCGCCTCTTCGAATAACCCAGCTCAACGATAAGAATTATGCTACGTGCCACAGGCGATTTTTAAAAACTCCGTAAAGCTTAACTTTTAACACCCGGCACTCTGGCTCGTCAGAAGTGAAGCGGCATTCTATACAACATTTTTATGTCGTATAAAAACTTGAAATCCACTTCAAGTGAATTTCTGCCGTCGCCGCCGTGAGCTTCCTATAAAGTCCAAGGGCGATAAAATCGTCGCCGTGCGCCGTATGTGCGAGGAGTGAAAGCGCGCGGGGGACGCGCGCTTTCACGGAGAGCGAACGCACGGCGGAGAGCAAACGCGACTTCCTCCGTCGCGTGAAAGGCCGTGGGGGAACGGGAGGGAGGGGGGGGGACGGAGGGGGGGCGACTTTTCTAACAACTGCGTACTTTGCGCCGGTGCTGGCTGTCACGCGCACCGTATCTTGAAAGCGATCTCCAGACGGCTCTGACCTTTGTATGCGCTGTGCTTTCGCCGCTCAGTTGCCGTTGAAGCGATATACTGCACGAACCTTCGCTCGCTGCGGCGGCTGCGCTTGTTCACGCCGGCGTTTTGACAGTGGTTGTCTGCGGTCATTCATCGAGTGTGACCTATTCATGTTTGCTTGTGCGCGCTGACACCGCGCTTGTTAATTCCGTTAGTAAGCGAATGTGTCCAAGTTTATGTAGCCGATAAAACTACTATTCCTACTCCGTATAGCTCTCTACTAATTTGCTATCGCAATTGATGCTTCGCCTTTCGGGCGAAACTGCTACATTTTTTTTCAACATATATCTGTTCTCATACGGCCTTACGAATACCATTTTTTAAAATTTTACGGCGATGGCTGACTACACTGCATTCGTATACGCGGTGGCTTGTTAGCGCAACTTATTTTGGCACGTGTGATGTAAAACCGAAGGTGTCACGTTGCGTCACATTTGCGTTCCGAGTGAAGAGCATCTCGAACGCGAAGTCGTGTGCTTTTTAGGAGTAGCAGCACAATGTCATCATAGGCATTAAATTATAGTTCATCAACACGCAGTAACATTTATTTATGTTGAGGGGCTCGGGATTAAGCTATGCGAACAACCAGCGTCCTACCTGAACATCTTCTGGCATCGTTCGAGCCAGAAACGTAACCAAGCCAAATTCACGCTCATTTACGTTATGCGCGATCGTTTTTGTCGGCGGCCGTTCTATGGAAGACAGCAGCGATGTCAAGCGCACTTTTTGAATGTTAAGCTACTGAGGTATACTAAATGGAGGAATGCAAAAAGGAAGACGAGGACACCGTCCGTGTGCCCCGCGCCACAATGCACTTTGACCCTGGGGACGTATTCTGCGACGATCACTTTTGGCGGTACTATCGCCTTTGCGTGACGTAGTGCTCAGCCAGCCAATCAGCTCCTCCGGTTTTGATCAACCAGCCAATCGGCGCGCGCCTGATGGCCGAGGCGACAGTATTGCCGAAAATGATCGTCGCAGAATACGTCCCCTGAATGCACCTCGAGTACCGGCTAGAACAGTTTCTCAAACTTTTCCAACACGTGACCCCTTTTAGTCACACACACACACACACACACACACACACACACACACACACACACACACACACGCACGCACACGCACACGCACGCACACGCACACGCACACGCACACGCACACGCACACGCACACGCACACGCACACGCACACACACACACACTTTACAATTTACTTTTTAAATTATTTAAAAGGCATTAACCACAGCAGACAAAGCTACCAAAAATACTTCACGTTCTGCTTTTTTTTAGCAGGGATTTATTTAAGCATGTACTTTAATGAGAATAATGTATTTCTTTCTTGATACAACCATATCTGCTGAATCACAATTCTACAGTTTGGGTGAGATAAAACTGGCGGCGGTTGGGTGAGCATGTTCGGTAATTAATGAATGAAATACTTGATTCAAAAGGGAAATGCGTGGGGCCCTCTGTCCAGGGCTCCACTAGTAACCGAACGACTCTCTCTGACCCACGATCGTCGCCCGTTCCAATTCTAGCCAGAGAGATTCTTGCTGACCAGCGTTTCAAGCGCCAAAACTATGGAACGCCTCACAAGTCTCTAAGCGGAGAAGAGGCGACTGACCAAAGAAGGATACAGACGGACGGTATATCTGCATCTGTTAAAATTACACGCTATACATCCAGCGCTTTACCCGGCTAAATGTCCGTGGTGTTATAGGCCGACACTCTACCACGTTTCGTGGGGATGCGCGCCGAAACCCAGAGACCTGAACTCTAGATTAGGAAATCATACAATACTTAGTACGGAGCAGTGGGAGGCGCAGCTTGCCAGTTTGGACCTGGGAGTGCAACTAGCACTTCTGGATCAAGTCCGGAGGCCGGCGAGACCGTGTTCGGTGAAGTTTTCTGTATCGCGATCGAAGGCTTAGATCGCCGTTTGTCTAGCCATTTCACCGTCCATGTTGTGGCCAAAACTAATACTGCAGTCTGCATAATAAACATAATTTTAGGTCTGATAAATATGTTTAGATCACTCTTAAATAAAACGGCGTTGAAAGAGTATTGGCACCGAGACTAAAATTTCATCTCTGTTCGGGCAAACAGAACGTACGTACGTATATACCTATAGTTGGATCCTCCATGACTACGAAAAAAGGCTCGTGACCCATTTGGGGGTCATGACCCGCAGTTTCAGACACATTGTGCTATAGACGGAGGGCTAAGTTCGGGGGTATCCACTCATACGGCTATCCCCTAGCAAGAGTTGCATATCACTTAGTTGTATATCTTAATCCAAAAATGAACTTAGTTGTCAGCTCGATCCAGTCTCCTGCAAAACGAGCGTTTATTGGCCAGCTGCCTGCTCCTAAGCTGACGTACAACGCGTGATGCCGGCGGTTAAAAGGACGTTCCACGTCCTCCGCCTCGGCCGTGAGTGGCGCTGGCTAACACTCTCAAGGCTAACCTTGTACACACGAAGAAACGCATAAGAAAGTGGGCGGCCGGGAGGATTGCCGCCGCGCAAAGCTTAATTGGCGAAGAACCTAACGTTGATGCAGAGGTTGTGGGTTCGGTCCCTGCCTGCGGGAAGGTATATTTTCGTCCACTTTCATTTCCCTTTTCCTTATTGTTTCTACATTTCAATTAACAGCAAGCTTTAGCTCGGGAGTTCCTGAATAAATACATGGTAACGGAGAAATCGTTTTTCTCGGCAACCATTGCACTGAATTTGATGAGGTTTGTTGCATTTAAAAGAAAAAAAAGTTAGTCTGGTGACCGTAGGAAGCGAAACTTTGATTTCGGTCGTAAATATTTCAATCAAAATGGTTCAAAATCGCGAAATATAAAGAAAATGAAACTATCGCGTTTACAACTGCGTAACTCGGCAATAGAAAACAATATCAGTATTATGTACACTGCCTCTAATAATACAGCCACATCGGACAAAATTGGTGCATTATACATGGCCTCTCAAACACGCTGCTGATATATGAGAGACTTTGGCAAATCCCTCTGAAACATTGTAGCGAATTCCCGTGAAGTGTAAATTTTTATATCGAATTTCCGATTTACGTAGTTTCTATAACAGATGAAGCTTACAGAACTGCAGTATCTGTTTTAGTTGCAGAGTTACGAACTTGTGAACTTGGTGCTTCTAATTTTTTTTAACTTATCGATTTTTGGCAGTCTTTCTAAAACGTTTCAGGTCTTAAATCAAAATTCTGCTTCCTACAGTCGCTAGTACTTAGGTTTCTCTCTCAAATGCAACAATTTTCATTCATGTCGGTCCAGGCGTTGTCTAAAAAAAAATAATAATTCTTGCGCTTTACATGTACTTGAATAGGCGGCTACGGAGTTGGCCTCCGAGCTAAAGCTTCCTCTGAAGCTTAACGAATAACTGTCCCTATGCTTTATCTGGTGTCATTGTCTCTCGCTTCGTGTGGCTGCGTACAACAAAAATCGCGGCCATCGGATCTTTTTGTCTTTCTAGCCTGGTATATACCTCAACAACAGCACTAACATTCAGAACGCACACGCACAGGGCTGAAATGAGGATGCCGAGAAGGATGAGTGAGAAGACGAGGAAGTATAGGCGTCCGAAACGACCGCGTTCGCAAAACTGGCAAACGTCGCTGACATCGCAACAGAAGTACCGGCAAAGAGACAATGATGATTGACTGTGGTGGCAAGAGGAAGCGATGCTGTTCAATAGGAAGATGTGAACAGGCTGTTTCCAGGAAGGTCTCAACACTGAGGCACCGAGGAAAAAAATGGTGTGACTGATGGATGAAGTGGAGGAAACTAATTAAGACAGCGATCTCGTATCAGAAATGGGTCGTATTTGACGAAAAGAGTAGTAGTTCTGAATGAAAGCGCCGTGCACGTGCACAACGAGCGTTGATAGAGGCAGGCAGATAAAGGAATGGACCCACCTAAAGCGGCCGCCAGAAAGGTGGATGGGGGCTTTGTCTCGCTACTGAGCTACTTGTGAACCTCGAGTACTGCCTTGTTTTATTTGGTTGTATCTAAATTACCAAATGTTTCCTTGTTGCTTCTATATAACCAGAGCTAAGATAGAACCTTTTTTTTTAATTTTTCGCTAATAAATGCATAGTTATCCCCACGTGCGCACGGAAAATTAAACTCGAAGACGACAGGGCAGGCGGATTGAGCAATGGCTTGCACAAGTTTTAAGAATGTAACGCTACTATTTGGTGCTTTTAACAAAACCCACGCCCACGGTCCTCACACTGTCACGTTCTTCTCGATGTTGCACGATGTTCGCGCAATCATCCCACCAAAGCAGCAGAGATAGTACATCAGGGCCCTCATCATATATATATATATATACAAGCTGTTTCAGCGAACACTTTCACAAATGATTAACGTATGCCTGTGGTAGATAGCCCGATTCTAGTTAATGAGCTGGTCTACTCGAAGAGGCGAACATTACTTGCACAAACAATTGAAATGCATAATCGACTAATTAACAAAACTTCACTTATTAAGTTTTAAACTAATTACCTGATGGCCCATATTGCAATTTACAAATTGCAGCCGTGGAGTTCGCAAGGCGGATCCACTTGGAATTAATTCTCAGGATTACATGAGTTTCGAGATATTAATACCCGAACCTTGTGGAGAAATTAATTGGCTTTCCAGTTAATTTTGTGCATCAATACATAAAGCGACGTTTTGTTAAGAAACTAACTGGAACGCCAATGCATTTCTCCGCAAAGTTCGGGAATTCTGGAACGGCATTTCGGGTCGTCAGGAACGGCATTTCTAGATCCAACAGTGACATTATAGATCGGGCCCAGAAAAAGTTTCTAAGCATATTATTATTTTATTTATTAGTATACCCATGTTAATGCATGATATATATTAGTATATATCATCACCGCTTTGCTGACACGGACGCTGGGTCTTGCTCTAGCGCTGTTGGATTATTCACATTGCCCTTACTTCGCTGCCGACGTAATCGCGCTGACCTTCGGTTTCTTTTCAAACTCCTTCATCGTATCCTCATGTGCCCCGAACTCCTCAGTTGTATCAAGTTTCGTATTCCGCGCAAGATCACCAGAGAACACAGAACATTCCATGTTGCTGCCTGTCACCACCAACACTCAACCGTCCACAGAATACAGAGTCTTTCTAACGCCCACTTTCATGACCTAGATATTTTTCACAACTCGATGTCATTGTTCTGTTCTGAGCTTTCCGTTGGTGTGTCCTATTTTCACATATTGTTCAACTTCACTTCTCCTCCTCTTTCTTACCTATACATTTTGCGCCTTGTCGTATGTACACTCTTCTTTTCAAGATTGTTATTTTTTATTCATTGTTCTTTATTAATTTTTTTACTGATATTCCCCTGCTGTATTTTTTTTCTTGTTCTATGTATGCGTGCGCCAGCACTTAGACCTCATGGTTGTTCCTGGGCACGATAAATAAATTAATGATTAATTAGTTGATCATCATCATCATCATCATCATCATCATCATCATCAGGAACTACAGATATAGGTCGACCTGAGCTGGTGTGCTCTATAGTCTGCTATGGTCATGGGCCGAGAATAGCCTCCTCCGACAGTGGTTGCCTGCCAACGCTGGCTATAGGGAATTATCCAACGTCCGTCGCTCCGACAAGTATCCTGGACAGTCACATAATATGTGTTCCAGCGTTTCAGGCGTCTGACAGTGTTCGCAATCAGGGCTGTTAGGCCGGCCGATGAGATGGTCGTAGCGGCGGGTGCAAAGCAACGCCCCTCGTCATTGAGAAAGTTAGGTAAACCATTTGCCTGGTCATGCACGACGTTCAGGCTCCAGTAATGCATGTCGCGCATTGTTTCTTATAAAGTGATGAGGCATCGCATGAGGGAATATCATGTACGCCATATATATGGAGCAGTAGGATGATATCCATAGCCTACTGTGACTGTATGACGTGCTCAAACACTGAGTATGCGCAAACCGCGGGAAAAAAAGCGCGCGCGTTCTTTTTTTTTGCTCGCTTGAAAAGTCGAGATGCATGGGCATTCCTAAATTCTGTAAGGCATATATTTCGCGCATAACACCATGCAAATGTGTGCTGATGGTGTTATGCTAACAAATACACCCATTGTGGAAAATTGCAATAGCTAAGGGTGTAAGGAAGATGTGTAAGGAAGCTGTGGACAGAGAAGTAATTTAGAACGCATGCTCTGGGGATGCCTCTCGTTACAGAGAGGCCCGCATAGCTGCACCGAAGAAGAGTGGAGCTCTGTGCTATGGAGCTCCGAGCTTTCACGTCAAGTATGGGCTGTCCAGAGAGCCTATATACGATGCGGCGGTGAGGCTCGGCCTAACCCTCCCAACGTGGGAGCGGCCCGCGGCTTCGTCAGCTCCCTGAAAAGGGGGCATCGGAGCCTCTCTGGACCACCGATAAATTTCCTGGTATGTCTGTCTGCATGTGTGCAGGAATCGAAAATTTAACTTGGAACATTCAACGCAGACATTTTTTACTACAATGATATACAAGAATATAAAGCATTATTACAACCTCACTTGGTAATGAAAAAATTATCCATTACCAGTCGATCTGTATAGGAGCGGTATCGTTAAAACCAACTTCGCGCGATGACTCAATCAACGCCTTGCAGGCGTTTGTAAAGCGCACGTCACCATCAATGCGTGCTCCGCAATCAAGATAATGCAATAGACGACTATGAATTTGGCAGTATGTGCCAGTAATCTAAAAAAAAAAACAAAAAAACTGAGGATAATGTTTATGATAATGATGATAACCACACGAGGAAAGAGTGCTCCCGGTATTCTACTGAAAAGGGGAAGATGACGACAATGCTGTGGCGAGCATTTCGTGCACACCTCTATACTGCCGAGCAATCAGTCGGCTGTAAATTAATTTTTCTTTTTTAAATTGAAGCATGTAATTTTGTGCTCAGAAAACGGGTAATTCAGAAGTGGAAGATATGGAAACTGGCTGCGACTGTCGCACGTTGGAGACACGCTTTCCTCCTGCGGGGTCCCACCCATCGATACCACTTTCCCGCGATCCCTCTCGGGACTTCTGTTCTGAGGGTTTGTTTTCACGCACGAGTATACCGCCTCGAAAGATTCCATTCCTTCGGCACCTAGGAAGAATCACTATAGGTAAAGTGTGTCGACATTTGTGTTAAGGAGGATCGTATCAGGAATTGAGGATAGACAATAAGTAACGAAATAGAAAAAAAAAAAAGAACCGCGCGCAAGTAGAAAAGAAAAAAAGAAAGGAAACGTCACCACGCCTTGGGCTTTCCAAGCGTCCTACCGTAAGTGAATCTAGCACGGCTCGCGACAATCTCGCCTCGCTCATTAAGCTCACCGATGGTATCGCGCACGGCGGCGCTTTTATAAGGCAGGCGCGGCTCGCCAACTGCGGTCGGTGCTTTTCTGGACTGCTGGTGGAATACACCCGTATATAAACAATTGGGAATGAAGACGTATCTAAGGCTGACACCGAACGGCGATCGCCGATGCCGTACGACTGCTTGCGGCGGGACGTATACAGACCAGCCTGACGAGTCTCTCTATATTTTTATCTCTTCTATTTGATGGAAAAATTAAGGAAGCGAGGGGCCAGCTGGATCGGCCGTTTTTACTGGCAGCTAATTGCATCCCGCTAGGTTCCGCAAGGCGACCGAAAATGAAGACGTTTCTCGCCTTGGCTCGACGTTTGCCGCGCCGTCGCCGTTGGTTGCTCCACGCCCATTGCCACTTGTATATAGTATATGCCTTGCGCTGCTGTGGGCGAAGGGGCTGATTCTGTTCCCGACTATACACCGCCGCGTTTGCGGAGAAAGCTCGACTTCTTGCTGCGATGGCTTGAGGCGGGAGGAAAGTTACATGCCTCAGCCGGTGCTTATACACGGGGACAGAGTCACTGCGAATGCATAGCAAAAATATATGCGAGAACGGAACCATGAACGAGAAGGGAAACCGAGGGGCCCGATTTGCGTTAGTCGCCAACCATACGAAGCCAACAGACAAAGCATGGACAGCGTATGGGAAATTAACTGTGGTCTTAATGCGAAAGCATTGTATACGGCTCATGAGGCGGAAAATCCGGCGTTGTCGGCGTTGACGTGGCCACGATGGTCCAAAAAGTCAAGTGAGCCAATCGAGGCAGTTGATGATGTCAGTAAGGGCAAAGTTAATTAAGGCAGAGCGAGTTAAGGCAGTGTGAATTAATGCACTCGAACCCGCGTCCAATAGTGGGAGTCGAACGCACGACCTTTGGTGTTAATTAAGGCGATGTTAATTAAGGCACAGATAATTAAAGTAGAGCTAATTAAGGCACTGTAACCCAGGACTTATGGTAGGTGTCGCATCGCCCACCTTTGGTGTTAATTATGGCGAAGTTAAGACGACTGAAAGAGCACATAGGCATCGCGCGGTGGTCGCAATGCTCTCACATTCATCCACGTAGGGATAACTACAAGTGTCCCTTGAATTTTTTATTCTTTATTTGATATCACGCCCGCTCGGTCGTCGTTTTTGAGAGAAAAAGAAGTAGAGCTTAATTGTTACCGAAAGGACGTGTGTCCTTCTCTTTCACCACGGCTCTGCAAACTGTTGTTGCAGTAATGCAATGACGTGCCTGTTCAGGAATGATACCAAGTGTTCTCACGTTCGTCTTATTGCAAAACGACTGCATCTGCCATAGTAAAAATCGCTCGGCCATCGCTTGCGCATTTCGCGGGTGTTTCGGTGCGTGTAGGTTTGTGTGTCTGCTAGGCGAGTTCCTGCGAATTTGAATAATTTCGCGTAATTAATGAGGAAGCTTAAGTTAGCCCTGGAGCTCCTATCTAAATACGTGGAAACTGAGATATCGTTTTGCTCCTCACCCGCTCCACCAAACTTGACCAGACTTGTTGCACGTAGGAGAAAAAGTTAGAATATTTCATAAAAATTGTTGAAAATTGTAAATAAGGGAAAGAAAGTAAGATAATTCAAGTACCGAGCTTTAAACTCTGTAACTTAGGAATAAATAAGGATATCAAAAATCTGTGAACTGCACTTCTTAGGACATTTCAAGCTGACGAAATTGACGTTTAATACACCGCTCTCAGATATACCGCTAACTTGTGAGTAGTACTTTTCAAAACACTCATAAATATTGTAAAGATTCTACGTAAGCTAGCTATGAACTCATATATCAAATTTGTACGCTTTAAGTGCCCTAACAGATACAGTTTACGCCACTGCGATATTTGTTTTTGGCGCAGAGTTTCAGATTTGTCGACTTCGTGCTTAAATTTTTTGTGGGCTTACCAATTTTCGGCGTATGAAAAATAAAATTGATATCCTAGATAAAAACATTGCTTTCTAAAGTTGCTAGGATTTGACTTGCTCTCTCACATGCAAGAAATTTCTTTGTAATCGGTGCAACACTTGTCTTATGAGAGCATTTAATGCGTTCGACACGTATTTCCATGGCGAAATCGGAGTTTACACGTAGGTTGGCGCTTTCTCGTAATTCCATGGCACTCTACATGCCCTTGTGCCGTTGTCAGATGGGAGGAGGTTTTGGCACCCGTAGGCTCCGCGTCCCACAGCTTACACGTACTCATCGACCCCGGCACACCCCACCACCCGAGTTGACAGAGTGAGAGGCTTTGGTTCGGGCTAACGGTCCTTCCCGGACAAGGGCACCGCTGTGGAGCAGCACGAACCGAGCTACTGCGCTCAACATCCGACATTATGAGAATTCCTGGATAAAAACAGCAAATGCAATACAATTAAGTAACAAGGTATAATCACTGAATTACCACCACAGAACCTTCGATTCAGCTTTGGGCATCGGTTCATCTTATGGCTAAATAAACTCCTCGCATTGCGTTCCATTCCGAAAGCTTGGGCATGCCCGGGAACGTATTGTTTCGAGCGCGTGCCTTTTAGTTAAGCGTGTACCTGTCCACTTAAGACGGTTGTTTACAAGCCGTATTCTTGCTTGGTGAACGGTGTTCCGGCGCCGTATATCTTACTCGAGTCGTAGGCCTTTGCTCAAGCGTTGCAAGTCAGGGGCCAACTTTGGTCGCGTCTGCGCCAGTGCGACTTTAGCTTGACACGAAAAGGGGAAAACAAAATTGTGCGGAAACCGTCGACGATGATAGTGAATGCAAGCGAATAGCCGGACGCTTCTAGAAGGCTATTAGCTTTATTAAAAGAACGATGCGCTTGACGGCGTATATTTGTTGCAGTGAGAATAATTAAGTAGCATTGGTTGTTTCGTTGCTTAATTTCGTAGCGAAGAAACCCGTTAACCAGCACATCTGTGGCGGTAGTATGAGATGGTACATGCGTCTGAAAGGGGCGAAAGAGTGACTACATCCCAATCTTGTCTCGTTGGGATCGAAACATTATACTTCAAAAAAACATTATTCACTCACAAGCTGGTTTCAACAGCGTGGAAGCTACATGAATTCTTAGCCAGTAGGAAGGCCGAAAGCCGCGTCGTCTGCTCAGCGTCTGCTTGCCATCCATATACATGTTCCATGCTTGGTGGATTGACGCAAAAAATGTTTTGACACCGTAACCATAAGCTGCGTTTACAGGTTTGCGACAGCAGGGCTTGGCTGTGCCTGTACGCTTTCCCTTACCTTGCAGCCTCCTTAGCAAGTAATACGGAAGAATGCCCTTACAAATGTTCACCTGCGCCACAGCGTCTGCTCGGCGTCTACTTGGCGTTTGCTCGTTACCGTCATCAGAGCTGGGTAGTAAATTAATAATACAGTGTTCAATTAGGCTTTTATAGCGTTCCGCATCGTCAATGCATCGCCAATGCTAATGCTGTGGCGCCATCTGTTAACTAGAAGTCAAACGAGTTTTACGACTCGGTGCTGTGTCTGTAGTCCTATAGCAGAGTTAAAACAAACAGCTAATCTCAATAATTACGACAAAACGCACCTAATGATTTGACCTCAGCTTGAGACGAGATTTAGCGATGGCGGATTTCACTACTTGCTTCTTGCTGACAGGGCGGAGAGCAGCGAATTCAGATCGAAGCGCGAATTCGCATCGAAGCAGGCGGTTGTCGCTGTATGGACGCTGCTATGTTGCCACGGTTAGGGTGGCTATTACGGTTACCCGCGGTAACTGCCACAGTAATTTTCGGTATACGACAAGCATGCGCAAATGTCCTAGCATGTCATGTATCGCTGTACTGTATCATGTAGCGAGCAAAAATAAAACTCTCTATAGTGTAGCCCATAATCAGCCAGTTACGCCCGGAACTATATACCGATGCATGCGCAAGGATGTTGCCTGTGTACGGCTCGTACCTTCGGCAGTGCTACAACCAGCTTTTGATATGGAGTGTAGGTGTTACTTCGAGATATGGGGAAGTTCTCTGAATATGCTGCTCGAGGAGTCGCCAGAGCATCGGGTGTAGGTGCTCTGGTGGAGTGTTTCAGCTCACCCACTAGTGTGGAATGGAAGGGTGTCAAAAGAAATGGATGGAGGAAAGTGGTGATAACTTAGCGCAAGGACGTGTCCAGTATAGGTGGGGAGGCCGTTTGGGTGTAGCATCCGCACGCGTGACACTCTGTAACGCTCTGTCAGTGTGTCACGTTATCGTTGGACAGTGTATCGTGCTTGGCGCATGAGCTATAATAGTTCGCTATCGGCGACCAACGCGCCCCCATTACATTGACAACGCAGGGAGGTCACCCAGACGCACGTCCGGTTTGCTACCCTACGCAGGTGGAAGGAGGTTAGGGGATGACAAGAGAGGAAGAAACCAGAGAAAACACTTAGCTTATTGCTGTATCCGGAGGTGCGCATCGAGACCACAGTCGCTCACTCAGATTTGTCGAATTCAGGAACTAAAGTTTGAGCGGATCACGTTCTGAACTTTCGCCTCAATGTGACCAAACGGTCCGAGTACTTTTGCCACCGAGAATTGTCTTGACTCAAGACGATCCTAGTGGGATCTATTCGTTCCTCGTTGAGATCTGTACGTTCCTAAGGTGATCTATTTGCTGCTCATTGCGATGGGCATGACACACCTTAGGGCGACAGTTGCAGGTGTGAGGAGTCCACTGAATGTTTCCTCTGCAACTGTGACTGCCAGCGCCTTCTACTCAGCACCCGAGAGAAACACGCGATAGAAAAAAGGTAGGCGTGCAGGGACAAACACAATAGGTCAACTTTCTGTCGTTCTAAAATACCAGACGAACACATAGGAATAACTTCAATTTGGGCACACGACAAACAAACAAGCAGACAAACGATCTCCCCGCATAGCGTTCGTCTGAGGTATAGGTAGCGGATATTGAGGAGAAATGTATTGATTGCGCTAGTTCAACAATTAAACACCGCGTATGACGCC